>NW_027454313.1:609384-914077 GCF_040206685.1 Ascaphus truei
TCTCTCCTCTTGACTGTAGAATAGTGTGTTAAGCAAAGCACAATACATTCCTATGTGTAGAAGAAAAGATATACGCGATTTCACAATGTGTTCCTAGAACAGCTGTGAGCAACTTTTTTACACAATGTTAACAACACATTTGAAGCTCAATATTTCATGGGCTGAAGCAGGGAAGATAGAAAACGTGTGCCCTGTAAAGGCGAAGTCTGTGGCATTAACAGGAAGGGAGAAAAAGTACTTTCTACCCATTTTTAGGTTCAGCGGTAAAATGGCAAGTTTCTATGGAACTGCATCTCGGCTTGTGACTGTGGTTTTCCCGGTCACACAAAAATGCTGAAATTCGACTTATACAGTGTTTGTGCTTATTAAACTTGATGAATTCTCTCCTCTTGACTGTAGAATAGTGTGTAAAGCAAAGCACAATACATTCCTATGTGTAGAAGCAAAGATATACGCGATTTCACAATGTGTTCCTAGAACAGCTGTGAGCAACTTTTTTACACAATGTTAACAACACATTTGAAGCTCAATATTTCATGGGCTGAAGCGGGGAAGATAGAAAACGTGTGCCCTGTAAAGGCGAAGTCTGTGGCATTAACAGGAAGGGAGAAAAAGTACTTTCTACCCATTTTTAGGTTCAGCGGTAAAATGGCAAGTTTCTATGGAACTGCATCTCGGCTTGTGACTGTGGTTTTCCCGGTCACACAATAATGCTGAAATTCGACTTATACAGTGTTTTTGCTTATTAAACTTGATGAATTCTCTCCTCTTCACTGTAGAATGGTGTGTAAAGCAAAGCACAATACATTGCTATGTGTAGAAGCAAAGATATACGCGATTTCACAATGTGTTCCTAGAACAGCTGTGAGCAACTTTTTTACACAATGTTAACAACACATTTGAAGCTCAATATTTCATGGGCTGAAGCGGGGAAGATAGAAAACGTGTGCCCTGTAAAGGCGAAGTCTGTGGCATTAACAGGAAGGGAGAAAAAGTACTTTCTACCCATTTTTAGGTTCAGCGGTAATGCCTTTCTGGTCTGTGCTGAAGCAGGGCATTCTGGCAGCCAAGTGGCTTGACCTTTATTAGTGAGCCTGGTTACCCCCTCTCGGAACCACAGACTTAGAAATCGCCAGCTCATATACAGTGCATAAAATATATTTATATATATACCCTTATACACCATTTTAATAAAAAATATCACAAAATTCTTCTAAGTCCCTCGGGAAGAGTGAAAGACGCGTACGTTCATTTTCAGAGCTCCTAGACCTTCCTATAAGAAGTTAGCCAAAAAGTAGCTTCGAAAAACGCTTAGGTTAAGTTCCATAGTTGCTTCTAATGTACCAAAGCTGGACTTAGACATAATTTCACTCTCACAACATTATGGCTGGTTGGAGAGGGTCCGAAACACAAGTATCGGGTCCATGGTTCTGGCCGTATACTGGGGGGACGGGGACGACTCCCATTAACCCCTGACTATACCGGGGATACGCTTATCACAATGCCTTTCTGGTCTGTGCTGAAGCAGGGCATTCTGGCAGCCAAGTGGCTTGACCTTTATTAGTGAGCCTGGTTACCCCCTCTCGGAACCACAGACTTAGAAATCGCCAGCTCATATACAGTGCATAAAATATATTTATATATATATACCCTTATACACCATTTTAATAAAAAATATCACAAAATTCTTCTAAGTCCCTCGGGAAGAGTGAAAGACGCGCACGTTCATTTTCAGAGCTCCTAGACCTTCCTATAAGAAGTTAGCCAAAAAGTAGCTTCGAAAAACGCTTAGGTTAAGTTTCAGAGTTGCTTCTAATGTACCAAGCTGGACTTAGACATAATTTCACTCTCACAACATTATGGCTGGTTGGAGACAGTCCGAACCACAAGTACCGGGTCCATGGTTCTGGCCGTATACTGGGGGGACGGGGACGACTCCCATTAACCCCTGACTATACCGGGGATACGCTTATCACAATGCCTTTCTGGTCTGTGCTGAAGCAGGGCATTCTGGCAGCCAAGTGGCTTGACCTTTATTAGTGAGCCTGGTTACCCCCTCTCGGAACCACAGACTTAGAAATCGCCAGCTCATATACAGTGCATAAAATATATTTATATATATACCCTTATACACCATTTTAATAAAAATATCACAAAATTCTTCTAAGTCCCTCGGGAAGAGTGAAAGACGCGCACGTTCATTTTCAGAGCTCCTAGACCTTCCTATAAGAAGTTAGCCAAAAAGTAGTTTTGAAAATCGCTTAGGTTAAGTTTCAGAGTTGCTTCTAATGTACCAAAGCTGGACTTAGACATAATTTCACTCTCACACCATTATGGCTGGTTGGAGATAGTCCGAACCACAAGTACCGGGTCCATGGTTCTGGCCGTATACTGGGGGGACGGGGACGACTCCCATTAACCCCTGACTATACCGGGGATATGCTTATCACAATGCCTTTCTGGTCTGTGCTGAAGCAGGGCATTCTGGCAGCCAAGTGGCTTGACCTTTATTAGTGAGCCTGGTTACCCCCTCTCGGAACCACAGACTTAGAAATCGCCAGCTCATATACAGTGCATAAAATATATTTATATATATACCCTTATACACCATTTTAATAAAAAATATCACAAAATTCTTCTAAGTCCCTCGGGAAGAGTGAAAGACGCGCACGTTCATTTTCAGAGCTCCTAGACCTTCCTATAAGAAGTTAGCCAAAAAGTAGCTTCGAAAAACGCTTAGGTTAAGTTTCAGAGTTGCTTCTAATGTACCAAAGCTGGACTTAGACATAATTTCACTCTCACAACATTATGGCTGGTTGGAGAGAGTCCGAACCACAAGTACCGGGTCCATGGTTCTGGCCGTATACTGGGGGGACGGGGACGACTCCCATTAACCCCTGACTATACCGGGGATACGCTTATCACAATGCCTTTCTGGTCTGTGCTGAAGCAGGGCATTCTGGCAGCCAAGTGGCTTGACCTTTATTAGTGAGCCTGGTTACCCCCTCTCGGAACCACAGACTTAGAAATCGCCAGCTCATATACAGTGCATAAAATATATTTATATATATACCCTTATACACCATTTTAATAAAAAATATCACAAAATTCTTCTAAGTCCCTCGGGAAGAGTGAAAGACGCGTACGTTCATTTTCAGAGCTCCTAGACCTTCCTATAAGAAGTTAGCCAAAAAGTAGCTTCGAAAAACGCTTAGGTTAAGTTCCATAGTTGCTTCTAATGTACCAAAGCTGGACTTAGACATAATTTCACTCTCACAACATTATGGCTGGTTGGAGAGGGTCCGAAACACAAGTATCGGGTCCATGGTTCTGGCCGTATACTGGGGGGACGGGGACGACTCCCATTAACCCCTGACTATACCGGGGATACGCTTATCACAATGCCTTTCTGGTCTGTGCTGAAGCAGGGCATTCTGGCAGCCAAGTGGCTTGACCTTTATTAGTGAGCCTGGTTACCCCCTCTCGGAACCACAGACTTAGAAATCGCCAGCTCATATACAGTGCATAAAATATATTTATATATATACCCTTATACACCATTTAATAAAAAATATCACAAAATTCTTCTAAGTCCCTCGGGAAGAGTGAAAGACGCGCACGTTCATTTTCAGAGCTCCTAGACCTTCCTATAAGAAGTTAGCCAAAAAGTAGCTTCGAAAAACGCTTAGGTTAAGTTTCAGAGTTGCTTCTAATGTACCAAAGCTGGACTTAGACATAATTTCACTCTCACAACATTATGGCTGGTTGGAGACAGTCCGAACCACAAGTACCGGGTCCATGGTTCTGGCCGTATACTGGGGGGACGGGGACGACTCCCATTAACCCCTGACTATACCGGGGATACGCTTATCACAATGCCTTTCTGGTCTGTGCTGAAGCAGGGCATTCTGGCAGCCAAGTGGCTTGACCTTTATTAGTGAGCCTGGTTACCCCCTCTCGGAACCACAGACTTAGAAATCGCCAGCTCATATACAGTGCATAAAATATATTTATATATATATATACCCTTATACACCATTTTAATAAAAAATATCACAAAATTCTTCTAAGTCCCTCGGGAAGAGTGAAAGACGCGCACGTTCATTTTCAGAGCTCCTAGACCTTCCTATAAGAAGTTAGCCAAAAAGTAGCTTCGAAAAACGCTTAGGTTAAGTTTCAGAGTTGCTTCTAATGTACCAAAGCTGGACTTAGACATAATTTCACTCTCACAACATTATGGCTGGTTGGAGACAGTCCGAACCACAAGTACCGGGTCCATGGTTCTGGCCGTATACTGGGGGGACGGGGACGACTCCCATTAACCCCTGACTATACCGGGGATACGCTTATCACAATGCCTTTCTGGTCTGTGCTGAAGCAGGGCATTCTGGCAGCCAAGTGGCTTGACCTTTATTAGTGAGCCTGGTTACCCCCTCTCGGAACCACAGACTTAGAAATCGCCAGCTCATATACAGTGCATAAAATATATTTATATACAGTATATACCCTTATACACCATTTTAATAAAAAATATCACAAAATTCTTCTAAGTCCCTCGGGAAGAGTGAAAGACGCGTACGTTCATTTTCAGAGCTCCTAGACCTTCCTATAAGAAGTTAGCCAAAAAGTAGCTTCGAAAAACGCTTAGGTTAAGTTCCATAGTTGCTTCTAATGTACCAAAGCTGGACTTAGACATAATTTCACTCTCACAACATTATGGCTGGTTGGAGAGGGTCCGAAACACAAGTATCGGGTCCATGGTTCTGGCCGTATACTGGGGGGACGGGGACGACTCCCATTAACCCCTGACTATACCGGGGATACGCTTATCACAATGCCTTTCTGGTCTGTGCTGAAGCAGGGCATTCTGGCAGCCAAGTGGCTTGACCTTTATTAGTGAGCCTGGTTACCCCCTCTCGGCACCACAGACTTAGAAATCGCCAGCTCATATACAGTGCATAAAATATATTTATATATATACCCTTATACACCATTTAATAAAAAATATCACAAAATTCTTCTAAGTCCCTCGGGAAGAGTGAAAGACGCGCACGTTCATTTTCAGAGCTCCTAGACCTTCCTATAAGAAGTTAGCCAAAAAGTAGCTTCGAAAAACGCTTAGGTTAAGTTTCAGAGTTGCTTCTAATGTACCAAAGCTGGACTTAGACATAATTTCACTCTCACAACATTATGGCTGGTTGGAGACAGTCCGAACCACAAGTACCGGGTCCATGGTTCTGGCCGTATACTGGGGGGACGGGGACGACTCCCATTAACCCCTGACTATACCGGGGATACGCTTATCACAATGCCTTTCTGGTCTGTGCTGAAGCAGGGCATTCTGGCAGCCAAGTGGCTTGACCTTTATTAGTGAGCCTGGTTACCCCCTCTCGGAACCACAGACTTAGAAATCGCCAGCTCATATACAGTGCATAAAATATATTTATATATATATATACCCTTATACACCATTTTAATAAAAAATATCACAAAATTCTTCTAAGTCCCTCGGGAAGAGTGAAAGACGCGCACGTTCATTTTCAGAGCTCCTAGACCTTCCTATAAGAAGTTAGCCAAAAAGTAGCTTCGAAAAACGCTTAGGTTAAGTTTCAGAGTTGCTTCTAATGTACCAAAGCTGGACTTAGACATAATTTCACTCTCACAACATTATGGCTGGTTGGAGACAGTCCGAACCACAAGTACCGGGTCCATGGTTCTGGCCGTATACTGGGGGGACGGGGACGACTCCCATTAACCCCTGACTATACCGGGGATACGCTTATCACAATGCCTTTCTGGTCTGTGCTGAAGCAGGGCATTCTGGCAGCCAAGTGGCTTGACCTTTATTAGTGAGCCTGGTTACCCCCTCTCGGAACCACAGACTTAGAAATCGCCAGCTCATATACAGTGCATAAAATATATTTATATATATACCCTTATACACCATTTTAATAAAAAATATCACAAAATTCTTCTAAGTCCCTCGGGAAGAGTGAAAGACGCGCACGTTCATTTTCAGAGCTCCTAGACCTTCCTATAAGAAGTTAGCCAAAAAGTAGCTTCGAAAAACGCTTAGGTTAAGTTTCAGAGTTGCTTCTAATGTACCAAAGCTGGACTTAGACATAATTTCACTCTCACAACATTATGGCTGGTTGGAGAGAGTCCGAACCACAAGTACAGGGTCCATGGTTCTGGCCGTATACTGGGGGGACGGGGACGACTCCCATTAACCCCTGACTATACCGGGGATACGCTTATCACAATGCCTTTCTGGTCTGTGCTGAAGCAGGGCATTCTGGCAGCCAAGTGGCTTGACCTTTATTAGTAAGCCTGGTTACCCCCTCTCGGAACCACAGACTTAGAAATCGCCAGCTCATATACAGTGCATAAAATATATTTATATATATACCCTTATACACCATTTAATAAAAAATATCACAAAATTCTTCTAAGTCCCTCGGGAAGAGTGAAAGACGCGCACGTTCATTTTCAGAGCTCCTAGACCTTCCTATAAGAAGTTAGCCAAAAAGTAGCTTCGAAAAACGCTTAGGTTAAGTTTCAGAGTTGCTTCTAATGTACCAAAGCTGGACTTAGACATAATTTCACTCTCACAACATTATGGCTGGTTGGAGACAGTCCGAACCACAAGTACCGGGTCCATGGTTCTGGCCGTATACTGGGGGGACGGGGACGACTCCCATTAACCCCTGACTATACCGGGGATACGCTTATCACAATGCCTTTCTGGTCTGTGCTGAAGCAGGGCATTCTGGCAGCCAAGTGGCTTGACCTTTATTAGTGAGCCTGGTTACCCCCTCTCGGAACCACAGACTTAGAAATCGCCAGCTCATATACAGTGCATAAAATATATTTATATATATATACCCTTATACACCATTTTAATAAAAAATATCACAAAATTCTTCTAAGTCCCTCGGGAAGAGTGAAAGACGCGCACGTTCATTTTCAGAGCTCCTAGACCTTCCTATAAGAAGTTAGCCAAAAAGTAGTTTTGAAAATCGCTTAGGTTAAGTTTCAGAGTTGCTTCTAATGTACCAAAGCTGGATTTAGACATAATTTCACTCTCACACCATTATGGCTGGTTGGAGATAGTCCGAACCACAAGTACCGGGTCCATGGTTCTGGCCGTATACTGGGGGGACGGGGACGACTCCCATTAACCCCTGACTATACCGGGGATATGCTTATCACAATGCCTTTCTGGTCTGTGCTGAAGCAGGGCATTCTGGCAGCCAAGTGGCTTGACCTTTATTAGTGAGCCTGGTTACCCCCTCTCGGAACCACAGACTTAGAAATCGCCAGCTCATATACAGTGCATAAAATATATTTATATATATATATACCCTTATACACCATTTTAATAAAAAATATCACAAAATTCTTCTAAGTCCCTCGGGAAGAGTGAAAGACGCGCACGTTCATTTTCAGAGCTCCTAGACCTTCCTATAAGAAGTTAGCCAAAAAGTAGCTTCGAAAAACGCTTAGGTTAAGTTTCAGAGTTGCTTCTAATGTACCAAAGCTGGACTTAGACATAATTTCACTCTCACAACATTATGGCTGGTTGGAGACAGTCCGAACCACAAGTACCGGGTCCATGGTTCTGGCCGTATACTGGGGGGACGGGGACGACTCCCATTAACCCCTGACTATACCGGGGATACGCTTATCACAATGCCTTTCTGGTCTGTGCTGAAGCAGGGCATTCTGGCAGCCAAGTGGCTTGACCTTTATTAGTGAGCCTGGTTACCCCCTCTCGGAACCACAGACTTAGAAATCGCCAGCTCATATACAGTGCATAAAATATATTTATATATATACCCTTATACACCATTTTAATAAAAAATATCACAAAATTCTTCTAAGTCCCTCGGGAAGAGTGAAAGACGCGCACGTTCATTTTCAGAGCTCCTAGACCTTCCTATAAGAAGTTAGCTAAAAAGTAGCTTCGAAATACGCTTAGGTTAAGTTTCAGAGTTGCTTCTAATGTACCAAAGCTGGACTTAGACATAATTTCACTCTCACAACATTATGGCTGGTTGGCGACAGTCCGAACCAAAAGTACCGGGTCCATGGTTCTGGCCGTATACTGGGGGGACGGGGACGACTCCCATTAACCCCTGACTATACCGGGGATACGCTTATCACAATGCCTTTCTGGTCTGTGCTGAAGCAGGGCATTCTGGCAGCCAAGTGGCTTGACCTTTATTAGTGAGCCTGGTTACCCCCTCTCGGAACCACAGACTTAGAAATCGCCAGCTCATATATAGTGCATAAAATATATTTATATATATACCCTTATACACCATTTTAATAAAAAATATCACAAAATTCTTCTAAGTCCCTCGGGAAGAGTGAAAGACGCGCACGTTCATTTTCAGAGCTCCTAGACCTTCCTATAAGAAGTTAGCCAAAAAGTAGCTTCGAAAAACGCTTAGGTTAAGTTTCAGAGTTGCTTCTAATGTACCAAAGCTGGACTTAGACATAATTTCACTCTCACAACATTATGGCTGGTTGGAGACAGTCCGAACCACAAGTACCGGGTCCATGGTTCTGGCCGTATACTGGGGGGACGGGGACGACTCCCATTAACCCCTGACTATACCGGGGATACGCTTATCACAATGCCTTTCTGGTCTGTGCTGAAGCAGGGCATTCTGGCAGCCAAGTGGCTTGACCTTTATTAGTGAGCCTGGTTACCCCCTCTCGGAACCACAGACTTAGAAATCGCCAGCTCATATACAGTGCATAAAATATATTTATATATATACCCTTATACACCATTTAATAAAAAATATCACAAAATTCTTCTAAGTCCCTCGGGAAGAGTGAAAGACGCGCACGTTCATTTTCAGAGCTCCTAGACCTTCCTATAAGAAGTTAGCCAAAAAGTAGCTTCGAAAAACGCTTAGGTTAAGTTTCAGAGTTGCTTCTAATGTACCAAAGCTGGACTTAGACATAATTTCACTCTCACAACATTATGGCTGGTTGGAGACAGTCCGAACCACAAGTACCGGGTCCATGGTTCTGGCCGTATACTGGGGGGACGGGGACGACTCCCATTAACCCCTGACTATACCGGGGATACGCTTATCACAATGCCTTTCTGGTCTGTGCTGAAGCAGGGCATTCTGGCAGCCAAGTGGCTTGACCTTTATTAGTGAGCCTGGTTACCCCCTCTCGGAACCACAGACTTAGAAATCGCCAGCTCATATACAGTGCATAAAATATATTTATATATATATACCCTTATACACCATTTTAATAAAAAATATCACAAAATTCTTCTAAGTCCCTCGGGAAGAGTGAAAGACGCGCACGTTCATTTTCAGAGCTCCTAGACCTTCCTATAAGAAGTTAGCCAAAAAGTAGTTTTGAAAATCGCTTAGGTTAAGTTTCAGAGTTGCTTCTAATGTACCAAAGCTGGACTTAGACATAATTTCACTCTCACACCATTATGGCTGGTTGGAGATAGTCCGAACCACAAGTACCGGGTCCATGGTTCTGGCCGTATACTGGGGGGACGGGGACGACTCCCATTAACCCCTGACTATACCGGGGATATGCTTATCACAATGCCTTTCTGGTCTGTGCTGAAGCAGGGCATTCTGGCAGCCAAGTGGCTTGACCTTTATTAGTGAGCCTGGTTACCCCCTCTCGGAACCACAGACTTAGAAATCGCCAGCTCATATACAGTGCATAAAATATATTTATATATATACCCTTATACACCATTTTAATAAAAAATATCACAAAATTCTTCTAAGTCCCTCGGGAAGAGTGAAAGACGCGCACGTTCATTTTCAGAGCTCCTAGACCTTCCTATAAGAAGTTAGCCAAAAAGTAGCTTCGAAAAACGCTTAGGTTAAGTTTCAGAGTTGCTTCTAATGTACCAAAGCTGGACTTAGACATAATTTCACTCTTACAACATTATGGCTGGTTGGAGACAGTCCGAACCACAAGTACCGGGTCCATGGTTCTGGCCGTATACTGGGGGGACGGGGACGACTCCCATTAACCCCTGACTATACCGGGGATATGCTTATCACAATGCCTTTCTGGTCTGTGCTGAAGCAGGGCATTCTGGCAGCCAAGTGGCTTGACCTTTATTAGTGAGCCTGGTTACCCCCTCTCGGAACCACAGACTTAGAAATCGCCAGCTCATATACAGTGCATAAAATATATTTATATATATACCCTTATACACCATTTTAATAAAAAATATCACAAAATTCTTCTAAGTCCCTCGGGAAGAGTGAAAGACGCGCACGTTCATTTTCAGAGCTCCTAGACCTTCCTATAAGAAGTTAGCTAAAAAGTAGCTTCGAAATACGCTTAGGTTAAGTTTCAGAGTTGCTTCTAATGTACCAAAGCTGGACTTAGACATAATTTCACTCTCACAACATTATGGCTGGTTGGCGACAGTCCGAACCAAAAGTACCGGGTCCATGGTTCTGGCCGTATACTGGGGGGACGGGGACGACTCCCATTAACCCCTGACTATACCGGGGATACGCTTATCACAATGCCTTTCTGGTCTGTGCTGAAGCAGGGCATTCTGGCAGCCAAGTGGCTTGACCTTTATTAGTGAGCCTGGTTACCCCCTCTCGGAACCACAGACTTAGAAATCGCCAGCTCATATATAGTGCATAAAATACATTTATATATATACCCTTATACACCATTTTAATAAAAAATATCACAAAATTCTTCTAAGTCCCTCGGGAAGAGTGAAAGACGCGCACGTTCATTTTCAGAGCTCCTAGACCTTCCTATAAGAAGTTAGCCAAAAAGTTGCTTCGAAAAACGCTTAGGTTAAGTTTCAGAGTTGCTTCTAATGTACCAAAGCTGGACTTAGACATAATTTCACTCTCACAACATTATGGCTGGTTGGAGACAGTCCGAACCACAAGTACCGGGTCCATGGTTCTGGCCGTATACTGGGGGGACGGGGACGACTCCCATTAACCCCTGACTATACCGGGGATACGCTTATCACAATGCCTTTCTGGTCTGTGCTGAAGCAGGGCATTCTGGCAGCCAAGTGGCTTGACCTTTATTAGTGAGCCTGGTTACCCCCTCTCGGAACCACAGACTTAGAAATCGCCAGCTCATATACAGTGCATAAAATATATTTATATATATACCCTTATACACCATTTAATAAAAAATATCACAAAATTCTTCTAAGTCCCTCGGGAAGAGTGAAAGACGCGCACGTTCATTTTCAGAGCTCCTAGACCTTCCTATAAGAAGTTAGCCAAAAAGTAGCTTCGAAAAACGCTTAGGTTAAGTTTCAGAGTTGCTTCTAATGTACCAAAGCTGGACTTAGACATAATTTCACTCTCACAACATTATGGCTGGTTGGAGACAGTCCGAACCACAAGTACCGGGTCCATGGTTCTGGCCGTATACTGGGGGGACGGGGACGACTCCCATTAACCCCTGACTATACCGGGGATACGCTTATCACAATGCCTTTCTGGTCTGTGCTGAAGCAGGGCATTCTGGCAGCCAAGTGGCTTGACCTTTATTAGTGAGCCTGGTTACCCCCTCTCGGAACCACAGACTTAGAAATCGCCAGCTCATATACAGTGCATAAAATATATTTATATATATATACCCTTATACACCATTTTAATAAAAAATATCACAAAATTCTTCTAAGTCCCTCGGGAAGAGTGAAAGACGCGCACGTTCATTTTCAGAGCTCCTAGACCTTCCTATAAGAAGTTAGCCAAAAAGTAGTTTTGAAAATCGCTTAGGTTAAGTTTCAGAGTTGCTTCTAATGTACCAAAGCTGGACTTAGACATAATTTCACTCTCACACCATTATGGCTGGTTGGAGATAGTCCGAACCACAAGTACCGGGTCCATGGTTCTGGCCGTATACTGGGGGGACGGGGACGACTCCCATTAACCCCTGACTATACCGGGGATATGCTTATCACAATGCCTTTCTGGTCTGTGCTGAAGCAGGGCATTCTGGCAGCCAAGTGGCTTGACCTTTATTAGTGAGCCTGGTTACCCCCTCTCGGAACCACAGACTTAGAAATCGCCAGCTCATATACAGTGCATAAAATATATTTATATATATACCCTTATACACCATTTTAATAAAAAATATCACAAAATTCTTCTAAGTCCCTCGGGAAGAGTGAAAGACGCGCACGTTCATTTTCAGAGCTCCTAGACCTTCCTATAAGAAGTTAGCCAAAAAGTAGCTTCGAAAAACGCTTAGGTTAAGTTTCAGAGTTGCTTCTAATGTACCAAAGCTGGACTTAGACATAATTTCACTCTCACAACATTATGGCTGGTTGGAGACAGTCCGAACCACAAGTACCGGGTCCATGGTTCTGGCCGTATACTGGGGGGACGGGGACGACTCCCATTAACCCCTGACTATACCGGGGATACGCTTATCACAATGCCTTTCTGGTCTGTGCTGAAGCAGGGCATTCTGGCAGCCAAGTGGCTTGACCTTTATTAGTGAGCCTGGTTACCCCCTCTCGGAACCACAGACTTAGAAATCGCCAGCTCATATACAGTGCATAAAATATATTTATATATATACCCTTATACACCATTTTAATAAAAAATATCACAAAATTCTTCTAAGTCCCTCGGGAAGAGTGAAAGACGCGCACGTTCATTTTCAGAGCTCCTAGACCTTCCTATAAGAAGTTAGTTAAAAAGTAGCTTCGAAATACGCTTAGGTTAAGTTTCAGAGTTGCTTCTAATGTACCAAAGCTGGACTTAGACATAATTTCACTCTCACAACATTATGGCTGGTTGGAGACAGTCCGAACCAAAAGTACCGGGTCCATGGTTCTGGCCGTATACTGGGGGGACGGGGACGACTCCCATTAACCCCTGACTATACCGGGGATACGCTTATCACAATGCCTTTCTGGTCTGTGCTGAAGCAGGGCATTCTGGCAGCCAAGTGGCTTGACCTTTATTAGTGAGCCTGGTTACCCCCTCTCGGAACCACAGACTTAGAAATCGCCAGCTCATATATAGTGCATAAAATATATTTATATATATACCCTTATACACCATTTTAATAAAAAATATCACAAAATTCTTCTAAGTCCCTCGGGAAGAGTGAAAGACGCGCACGTTCATTTTCAGAGCTCCTAGACCTTCCTATAAGAAGTTAGCCAAAAAGTTGCTTCGAAAAACGCTTAGGTTAAGTTTCAGAGTTGCTTCTAATGTACCAAAGCTGGACTTAGACATAATTTCACTCTCACAACATTATGGCTGGTTGGAGACAGTCCGAACCACAAGTACCGGGTCCATGGTTCTGGCCGTATACTGGGGGGACGGGGACGACTCCCATTAACCCCTGACTATACCGGGGATACGCTTATCACAATGCCTTTCTGGTCTGTGCTGAAGCAGGGCATTCTGGCAGCCAAGTGGCTTGACCTTTATTAGTGAGCCTGGTATGTAATAATACTATCCTTATCCCTGTATGTACAGCGCCGCCATCACTGTCAGTGAGTAGAAAGTACTTTTCTCCACCCCTGTTATTGCCACAGACTTGCCCTTTACAGGGCGCCGCCGTCACTGTCAGTGCTATGTAGTACTATCCTTATCACTGTATCTACAGCGCCGCCGTCACTGTCACTGCTATGTAATAATACTATCCTTATCCCTGTATGTACAGTGCCGCCGTCACTGTCACTGCTATGCAATAATACTATCCTTATCTCTGTATGTACAGCGCCGCCGTCACTGTCAGTGCTATGTAATAATACTATACTTATCCCTGTATGTACAGCGCCACCGTCACTGTCAGTGCTATGTAATAATACTATCCTTATCCCTGTATGTACAGCGCCGCGGTCACTGTCAGTGCTATGTAATAATACTATTCTTATCCCTGTATGTACAGCGCCGCCGTCACTGTCAGTGCTATGTAATACTATCCTTATCCCTGTATGTACAGCGCCGCCGTCACTGTCAGTTCTATGTAATACTATCCTTATCCCTGTATGTACAGCGCCGCCGTCACTGTCACTGCTATGTAATAACACTATCCTTAACCCTGTATGTACAGCGCCGCCGTCACTGTCAGTGCTATGTAATAATAATATCCTTATCCCTGTATGTACAGCGCCGCCGTCACTGTCAGTGCTAAGTAATACTATCCTTATCCCTGTATGTACAGCGCCGCCGTCACTGTCAGTGCTGTGTAATACTATCCTTATCCCTGTATGTACAGCGTCGCCGTCACTGTCAGTGCTATGTAATACTATCCTTATCCCTGTATGTACAGCACCGCGTCACTGTCAGTGCTATGTAAAACTATCCTTATCCCTGTGTGTACAGCGCCGCCGTCACTGTCACTGCTATGTAATGATACTTTCCTTATCCCTGTATGTACAGCGCCGCCGTCACTGTCAGTGCTAGGCAATAATAATATCCTTATCCCTGTATGTACAGCGCCGCCGTCACTGTCAGTGCTATGTAATACTATCCTTATCCCTGTATGTACAGCGCCGCGTCACTGTCAGTGCTATGTAATACTATCCTTATCCCTGTGTGTACAGCGCCGCCGTCACTGTCAGTGCTATGTAATAATACTATCCTTATCCCTGTATGTACAGTGCCACCGTCACTGTAAGTGCTATGTAATAATACTATCCTTATCCCTGTATGTACAGCGCCACCGTCACTGTCAGTGCTATGTAATAATACTATCCTTATTCCTGTATGTACAGCGCCCCCTGTATGTACAGCGCCGCCGTCACTGTCAGTTCTATGTAATACTATCCTTATCCCTGTATGTACAGCGCCGCCGTCACTGTCACTGCTATGTAATAATACTATCCTTATCCTTGTATGTACAGCGCCGCCGTCACTGTCAGTGCTATGCGAATAATAATATCCTTATCCCTGTATGTACAGCGCCGCCGTCACTGTCAGTGCTATGTAATACTATCCTTATCCCTGTATGTACAGCGCCGCCGTCACTGTCAGTGCTGTGTAATACTATCCTTATCCCTGTATTTACAGCACCGCCGTCACTGTCAGTGCTATGTAATACTATCCTTATCCCTGTATGTACAGCACCGCGTCACTGTCAGTGCTATGTAATACTATCCTTATCCCTGTGTGTACAGCGCCGCCGTCACTGTCAGTGCTATGTAATAATACTATCCTTATCCCTGTATGTACAGTGCCACCGTCACTGTCAGTGCTATGTAATAATACTATCCTTATCCCTGTATGTACAGCGCCTCCGTCACTGTCAGTGCTATGTAATAATATTATCCTTATCCCTGTATGTACAGCGCCTCCGTCACTGTCAGTGCTATGTAATAATACTATCCTTATCCCTGTATGTACAGCGCTGCGGTCACTGTCAGTGCTATGTAATAATACTATTCTTATCCCTGTATGTACAGCGCCGCCGTCACTGTCAGTGCTATGTAATACTATCCTTATCCCTGTATGTACAGCGCCGCCGTCACTGTCAGTTCTATGTAATACTATCCTTATCCCTGTATGTACAGCGCCGCCGTCACTGTCACTGCTATGTAATTACACTATCCTTAACCCTGTATGTACAGCGCCGCCATCACTGTCAGTGCTATGTAATAATAATATCCTTATCCCTGTATGTACAGCGCCGCCGTCACTGTCAGTGCTAAGTAATACTATCCTTATCCCTGTATGTACAGCGCCGCCGTCACTGTCAGTGCTGTGTAATACTATCCTTATCCCTGTATGTACAGCGTCGCCGTCACTGTCAGTGCTATGTAATACTATCCTTATCCCTGTATGTACAGCACCGCGTCACTGTCAGTGCTATGTAAAACTATCCTTATCCCTGTGTGTACAGCGCCTCCGTCACTGTCACTGCTATGTAATGATACTTTCCTTATCCCTGTATGTACAGCGCCGCCGTCACTGTCAGTGCTAGGCAATAATAATATCCTTATCCCTGTATGTACAGCGCCGCCGTCACTGTCAGTGCTATGTAATACTATCCTTATCCCTGTATGTACAGCGCCGCGTCACTGTCAGTGCTATGTAATACTATCCTTATCCCTGTGTGTACAGCGCCACCGTCACTGTCAGTTCTATGTAATACTATCCTTATCCCTGTATGTACAGCGCCACGTCACTGTCAGTGCTATGTGATAATACTATCCTTATCCTTGTATGTACAGCGCCGCCGTCACTGTCAGTGCTATGCGAATTATAATATCCTTGTCCCTGTATGTACAGCGCCGCCGTCACTGTCAGTGCTATGTAATACTTTCCTTAACCCTGTATGTACAGCGCCGCCGTCACTGTCAGTGCTGTGTAATACTATCCTTATCCCTGTATTTACAGCACCGCCGTCACTGTCAGTGCTATGTAATACTATCCTTATCCCTGTATGTACAGCGCCGCGTCACTGTCAGTGCTATGTAATACTATCCTTATCCCTGTGTGTACAGCGCCGCCGTCACTGTCAGTGCTATGTAATAATACTATCCTTATCCCTGTATGTACAGTGCCACCGTCACTGTCAGTGCTATGTAATAATACTATCCTTATCCCTGTATGTACAGCGCCACCGTCACTGTCAGTGCTATGTAATAATACTATCCTTATTCCTGTATGTACAGCGCCCCCTGTATGTACAGCGCCTCCGTCACTGTCAGTGCTATGTAATAATATTATCCTTATCCCTGTATGTACAGCGCCTCCGTCACTGTCAGTGCTATGTAATAATACTATCCTTATCCCTGTATGTACAGCGCTGCGGTCACTGTCAGTGCTATGTAATAATACTATTCTTATCCCTGTATGTACAGCGTCGCCGTCACTGTCAGTGCTATGTAATACTATCCTTATCCCTGTATGTACAGCACCGCGTCACTGTCAGTGCTATGTAAAACTATCCTTATCCCTGTGTGTACAGCGCCTCCGTCACTGTCACTGCTATGTAATGATACTTTCCTTATCCCTGTATGTACAGCGCCGCCGTCACTGTCAGTGCTATGCAATAATAATATCCTTATCCCTGTATGTACAGCGCCGCCGTCACTGTCAGTGCTATGTAATACTATCCTTATCCCTGTATGTACAGCGCCGCGTCACTGTCAGTGCTATGTAATACTATCCTTATCCCTGTGTGTACAGCGCCGCCGTCACTGTCAGTGCTATGTAATAATACTATCCTTATCCCTGTATGTACAGTGCCACCGTCACTGTAAGTGCTATGTAATAATACTATCCTTATCCCTGTATGTACAGCGCCACCGTCACTGTCAGTGCTATGTAATAATACTATCCTTATTCCTGTATGTACAGCGCCCCCTGTATGTACAGCGCCGCCGTCACTGTCAGTTCTATGTAATACTATCCTTATCCCTGTATGTACAGCGCCGCCGTCACTGTCACTGCTATGTAATAATACTATCCTTATCCTTGTATGTACAGCGCCGCCGTCACTGTCAGTGCTATGCGAATAATAATATCCTTATCCCTGTATGTACAGCGCCGCCGTCACTGTCAGTGCTATGTAATACTATCCTTATCCCTGTATGTACAGCGCCGCGTCACTGTCAGTGCTATGTAATACAATCCTTATCCCTGTGTGTACAGCGCCGCCGTCACTGTCAGTGCTATGTAATAATACTATCCTTATCCCTGTATGTACAGTGCCACCGTCACTGTCAGTGCTATGTAATAATACTATCCTTATCCCTGTATGTACAGCGCCACCGTCACTGTCAGTGCTATGTAATAATACTATCCTTATTCCTGTATGTACAGCGCCCCCTGTATGTACAGCGCCTCCGTCACTGTCAGTGCTATGTAATAATATTATCCTTATCCCTGTATGTACAGCGCCTCCGTCACTGTCAGTGCTATGTAATAATACTATCCTTATCCCTGTATGTACAGCGCTGCGGTCACTGTCAGTGCTATGTAATAATACTATTCTTATCCCTGTATGTACAGCGCCGCCGTCACTGTCAGTGCTATGTAATACTATCCTTATCCCTGTATGTACAGCTCCGCCGTCACTGTCAGTTCTATGTAATACTATCCTTATCCCTGTATGTACAGCGCCGCCGTCACTGTCACTGCTATGTAATTACACTATCCTTAACCCTGTATGTACAGGGCCGCCATCACTGTCAGTGCTATGTAATAATAATATCCTTATCCCTGTATGTACAGCGCCGCCGTCACTGTCAGTGCTAAGTAATACTATCCTTATCCCTGTATGTACAGCGCCGCCGTCACTGTCAGTGCTGTGTAATACTATCCTTATCCCTGTATGTACAGCGTCGCCGTCACTGTCAGTGCTATGTAATACTATCCTTATCCCTGTATGTACAGCACCGCGTCACTGTCAGTGCTATGTAAAACTATCCTTATCCCTGTGTGTACAGCGCCTCCGTCACTGTCACTGCTATGTAATGATACTTTCCTTATCCCTGTATGTACAGCGCCGCCGTCACTGTCAGTGCTATGCAATAATAATATCCTTATCCCTGTATGTACAGCGCCGCCGTCACTGTCAGTGCTATGTAATACTATCCTTATCCCTGTATGTACAGCGCCGCGTCACTGTCAGTGCTATGTAATACTATCCTTATCCCTGTGTGTACAGCGCCGCCGTCACTGTCAGTGCTATGTAATAATACTATCCTTATCCCTGTATGTACAGTGCCACCGTCACTGTAAGTGCTATGTAATAATACTATCCTTATCCCTGTATGTACAGCGCCACCGTCACTGTCAGTGCTATGTAATAATACTATCCTTATTCCTGTATGTACAGCGCCCCCTGTATGTACAGCGCCGCCGTCACTGTCAGTTCTATGTAATACTATCCTTATCCCTGTATGTACAGCGCCGCCGTCACTGTCACTGCTATGTAATAATACTATCCTTATCCTTGTATGTACAGCGCCGCCGTCACTGTCAGTGCTATGCGAATAATAATATCCTTATCCCTGTATGTACAGCGCCGCCGTCACTGTCAGTGCTATGTAATACTATCCTTATCCCTGTATGTACAGCGCCGCCGTCACTGTCAGTGCTGTGTAATACTATCCTTATCCCTGTATTTACAGCACCGCCGTCACTGTCAGTGCTATGTAATACTATCCTTATCCCTGTATGTACAGCGCCGCGTCACTGTCAGTGCTATGTAATACTATCCTTATCCCTGTGTGTACAGCGCCGCCGTCACTGTCAGTGCTATGTAATAATACTATCCTTATCCCTGTATGTACAGTGCCACCGTCACTGTCAGTGCTATGTAATAATACTATCCTTATCCCTGTATGTACAGCGCCACCGTCACTGTCAGTGCTATGTAATAATACTATCCTTATTCCTGTATGTACAGCGCCCCCTGTATGTACAGCGCCTCCGTCACTGTCAGTGCTATGTAATAATATTATCCTTATCCCTGTATGTACAGCGCCTCCGTCACTGTCAGTGCTATGTAATAATACTATCCTTATCCCTGTATGTACAGCGCTGCGGTCACTGTCAGTGCTATGTAATAATACTATTCTTATCCCTGTATGTACAGCGCCGCCGTCACTGTCAGTGCTATGTAATACTATCCTTATCCCTGTATGTACAGCGCCGCCGTCACTGTCAGTTCTATGTAATACTATCCTTATCCCTGTATGTACAGCGCCGCCGTCACTGTCACTGCTATGTAATTACACTATCCTTAACCCTGTATGTACAGCGCCGCCATCACTGTCAGTGCTATGTAATAATAATATCCTTATCCCTGTATGTACAGCGCCGCCGTCACTGTCAGTGCTAAGTAATACTATCCTTATCCCTGTATGTACAGCGCCGCCGTCACTGTCAGTGCTGTGTAATACTATCCTTATCCCTGTATGTACAGCGTCGCCGTCACTGTCAGTGCTATGTAATACTATCCTTATCCCTGTATGTACAGCACCGCGTCACTGTCAGTGCTATGTAAAACTATCCTTATCCCTGTGTGTACAGCGCCGCCGTCACTGTCACTGCTATGTAATGATACTTTCCTTATCCCTGTATGTACAGCGCCGCCGTCACTGTCAGTGCTAGGCAATAATAATATCCTTATCCCTGTATGTACAGCGCCGCCGTCACTGTCAGTGCTATGTAATACTATCCTTATCCCTGTATGTACAGCGCCGCGTCACTGTCAGTGCTATGTAATACTATCCTTATCCCTGTATGTACAGCGCCGCCGTCACTGTCAGTTCTATGTAATACTATCCTTATCCCTGTATGTACAGCGCCGCCGTCACTGTCACTGCTATGTAATTACACTATCCTTAACCCTGTATGTACAGCGCCGCCATCACTGTCAGTGCTATGTAATAATAATATCCTTATCCCTGTATGTACAGCGCCGCCGTCACTGTCAGTGCTAAGTAATACTATCCTTATCCCTGTATGTACAGCGCCGCCGTCACTGTCAGTGCTGTGTAATACTATCCTTATCCCTGTATGTACAGCGTCGCCGTCACTGTCAGTGCTATGTAATACTATCCTTATCCCTGTATGTACAGCACCGCGTCACTGTCAGTGCTATGTAAAACTATCCTTATCCCTGTGTGTACAGCGCCGCCGTCACTGTCACTGCTATGTAATGATACTTTCCTTATCCCTGTATGTACAGCGCCGCCGTCACTGTCAGTGCTAGGCAATAATAATATCCTTATCCCTGTATGTACAGCGCCGCCGTCACTGTCAGTGCTATGTAATACTATCCTTATCCCTGTATGTACAGCGCCGCGTCACTGTCAGTGCTATGTAATACTATCCTTATCCCTGTGTGTACAGCGCCACCGTCACTGTCAGTTCTATGTAATACTATCCTTATCCCTGTATGTACAGCGCCACGTCACTGTCAGTGCTATGTGATAATACTATCCTTATCCTTGTATGTACAGCGCCGCCGTCACTGTCAGTGCTATGCGAATAATAATATCCTTGTCCCTGTATGTACAGCGCCGCCGTCACTGTCAGTGCTATGTAATACTATCCTTAACCCTGTATGTACAGCGCCGCCGTCACTGTCAGTGCTGTGTAATACTATCCTTAGGGATAAGGAAAGTATCATTACATAGCAGTGACAGTGACGGAGGCGCTGTACACACAGGGATAAGGATAGTTTTACATAGCACTGACAGTGACGCGGTGCTGTACATACAGGGATAAGGATAGTATTACATAGCACTGACAGTGACGGCGACGCTGTACATACAGGGATAAGGATAGTATTACACAGCACTGACAGTGACGGCGGCGCTGTACATACAGGGATAAGGATAGTATTACATAGCACTGACAGTGACGGCGGCGCTGTACATACAGGGATAAGGATATTATTATTCGCATAGCACTGACAGTGACGGCGGCGCTGTACATACAAGGATAAGGATAGTATTATTACATAGCAGTGACAGTGACGGCGGCGCTGTACATACAGGGATAAGGATAGTATTACATAGAACTGACAGTGACGGCGGCGCTGTACATACAGGGGGCGCTGTACATACAGGAATAAGGATAGTATTATTACATAGCACTGACAGTGACGGTGGCGCTGTACATACAGGGATAAGGATAGTATTATTACATAGCACTTACAGTGACGGTGGCACTGTACATACAGGGATAAGGATAGTATTATTACATAGCACTGACAGTGACGGCGGCGCTGTACACACAGGGATAAGGATAGTATTACATAGCACTGACAGTGACGCGGCGCTGTACATACAGGGATAAGGATAGTATTACATAGCACTGACAGTGACGGCGACGCTGTACATACAGGGATAAGGATAGTATTACACAGCACTGACAGTGACGGCGGCGCTGTACATACAGGGATAAGGATAGTATTACTTAGCACTGACAGTGACGGCGGCGCTGTACATACAGGGATAAGGATATTATTATTACATAGCACTGACAGTGATGGCGGCCCTGTACATACAGGGTTAAGGATAGTGTAATTACATAGCAGTGACAGTGACGGCGGCGCTGTACATACAGGGATAAGGATAGTATTATTACATAGCACTGACAGTGACGGCGGCGCTGTACATACAGGGATAAGGATAGTATTATTACATAGCACTGACAGTGACGGCGGCGCTGTACATACAGGGAAAGATAGTATTATTACATAGCACTGACAGTGACGGCGGCGCTGTCACTGCTATGTAATAATACTATCCTTATCCCTGTATGTACAGCGCCGCCGTCACTGTCAGTGCTATGTAATAATACTATCCTTATCCCTGTATGTACAGCGCCGCCATCACTGTCAGTGGGTTGAAAGTACTTTTCTCCACCCCTGTTATTGCCACAGATTTGCTCTTTACAGGTCGCCGCCATCACTGTCAGTGCTATGTAATACTATCCTTATCCCTGTATCTACAGTGCCGCCGTCACTGTCACTGCTATGTAATAATACTATCCTTATCCCTGTATGTACAGCGCCACCGTCACTGTCACTGCTATGCAATAATACTATTCTTATCCCTGTATGTTCAACACCGCCGTTACTGTCAGTGCTATGTAATTGTACATACAGGGATAAGGATAGTATTACATAGCACTGACAGTGACGGCGGCGCTGTACATACAGATATAAGGATATTATTATTACATAGCACTGACAGTGACGGCGGCGCTGTACATACAGGGATAAGGATAGTATTATTACATAGCAGTAACAGTGACGGCGGCGCTGTACATACAGGGATAGGGATAGTATTACATAGCACTGTCAGTGACGGCAGCGCTGTACATACAGGGATAAGGATAATATTATTACATAGCACTGACAGTGACGGAGGCGCTGTACATACAGGGGGCGCTGTACATACAGGAATAAGGATAGTATTATTACATAGCACTGACAGTGACGGTGGCGCTGTACATACAGGGATAAGGATAGTATTATTACATAGCACTGACAGTGACGGTGGCACTGTACATACAGGGATAAGGATAGTATTATTACATAGCACTGACAGTGACGGCGGCGCTGTACACACAGGGATAAGGATAGTATTACATAGCACTGACAGTGACGCGGCGCTGTACATACAGGGATAAGGATAGTATTACATAGCACTGACAGTGACGGCGGTGCTGTAAATACAGGGATAAGGATAGTATTACACAGCACTGACAGTGACGGCGGCGCTGTACATACAGGGATAAGGATAGTATTACATAGCACTGACAGTGACGGCGGCGCTGTACATACAGGGATAAGGATATTATTATTCGCATAGCACTGACAGTGACGGCGGCGCTGTACATACAAGGATAAGGATAGTATTATTACATAGCAGTGACAGTGACGGCGGCGCTGTACATACAGGGATAAGGATAGTATTACATAGAACTGACAGTGACGGCGGCGCTGTACATACAGGGGGCGCTGTACATACAGGAATAAGGATAGTATTATTACATAGCACTGACAGTGACGGTGGCGCTGTACATACAGGGATAAGGATAGTATTATTACATAGCACTTACAGTGACGGTGGCACTGTACATACAGGGATAAGGATAGTATTATTACATAGCACTGACAGTGACGGCGGCGCTGTACACACAGGGATAAGGATAGTATTACATAGCACTGACAGTGACGCGGCGCTGTACATACAGGGATAAGGATAGTATTACATAGCACTGACAGTGACGGCGGCGCTGTACATACAGGGATAAGGATATTATTATTGCATAGCACTGACAGTGACGGCGGCGCTGTACATACAGGGATAAGGAAAGTATCATTACATAGCAGTGACAGTGACGGAGGCGCTGTACACACAGGGATAAGGATAGTTTTACATAGCACTGACAGTGACGCGGTGCTGTACATACAGGGATAAGGATAGTATTACATAGCACTGACAGTGACGGCGACGCTGTACATACAGGGATAAGGATAGTATTACACAGCACTGACAGTGACGGCGGCGCTGTACATACAGGGATAAGGATAGTATTACTTAGCACTGACAGTGACGGCGGCGCTGTACATACAGGGATAAGGATATTATTATTACATAGCACTGACAGTGATGGCGGCACTGTACATACAGGGTTAAGGATAGTGTAATTACATAGCAGTGACAGTGACGGCGGCGCTGTACATACAGGGATAAGGATAGTATTACATAGAACTGACAGTGACGGCGGAGCTGTACATACAGGGATAAGGATAGTATTACATAGCACTGACAGTGACGGCGGCGCTGTACATACAGGGATAAGAATAGTATTATTACATAGCACTGACAGTGACCGCAGCGCTGTACATACAGGGATAAGGATAGTATTATTACATAGCACTGACAGTGACGGAGGCGCTGTACATACAGGGATAAGGATAATATTATTACATAGCACTGACAGTGACGGAGGCGCTGTACATACAGGGGGCGCTGTACATACAGGAATAAGGATAGTATTATTACATAGCACTGACAGTGACGGTGGCGCTGTACATACAGGGATAAGGATAGTATTATTACATAGCACTGACAGTGACGGTGGCACTGTACATACAGGGATAAGGATAGTATTATTACATAGCACTGACAGTGACGGCGGCGCTGTACACACAGGGATAAGGATAGTATTACATAGCACTGACAGTGACGCGGCGCTGTACATACAGGGATAAGGATAGTATTACATAGCACTGACAGTGACGGCGGCGCTGTACATACAGGGATAAGGATATTATTATTCGCATAGCACTGACAGTGACGGCGGCGCTGTACATACAAGGATAAGGATAGTATTATTACATAGCAGTGACAGTGACGGCGGCGCTGTACATACAGGGATAAGGATAGTATTACATAGAACTGACAGTGACGGCGGCGCTGTACATACAGGGGGCGCTGTACATACAGGAATAAGGATAGTATTATTACATAGCACTGACAGTGACGGTGGCACTGTACATACAGGGGGCGCTGTACATACAGGGATAAGGATAGTATTATTACATAGCACTTACAGTGACGGTGGCACTGTACATACAGGGATAAGGATAGTATTATTACATAGCACTGACAGTGACGGCGGCGCTGTACACACAGGGATAAGGATAGTATTACATAGCACTGACAGTGACGCGGCGCTGTACATACAGGGATAAGGATAGTATTACATAGCACTGACAGTGACGGCGGCGCTGTACATACAGGGATAAGGATATTATTATTGCATAGCACTGACAGTGACGGCGGCGCTGTACATACAGGGATAAGGAAAGTATCATTACATAGCAGTGACAGTGACGGAGGCGCTGTACACACAGGGATAAGGATAGTTTTACATAGCACTGACAGTGACGCGGTGCTGTACATACAGGGATAAGGATAGTATTACATAGCACTGACAGTGACGGCGACGCTGTACATACAGGGATAAGGATAGTATTACACAGCACTGACAGTGACGGCGGCGCTGTACATACAGGGATAAGGATAGTATTACTTAGCACTGACAGTGACGGCGGCGCTGTACATACAGGGATAAGGATATTATTATTACATAGCACTGACAGTGATGGCGGCGCTGTACATACAGGGTTAAGGATAGTGTAATTACATAGCAGTGACAGTGACGGCGGCGCTGTACATACAGGGATAAGGATAGTATTACATAGAACTGACAGTGACGGCGGCGCTGTACATACAGGGATAAGGATAGTATTACATAGCACTGACAGTGACGGCGGCGCTGTACATACAGGGATAAGAATAGTATTATTACATAGCACTGACAGTGACCGCAGCGCTGTACATACAGGGATAAGGATAGTATTATTACATAGCACTGACAGTGACGGAGGCGCTGTACATACAGGGATAAGGATAATATTATTACATAGCAATGACAGTGACGGAGGCGCTGTACATACAGGGGGCGCTGTACATACAGGAATAAGGATAGTATTATTACATAGCACTGACAGTGACGGTGGCGCTGTACATACAGGGATAAGGATAGTATTATTACATAGCACTGACAGTGACGGTGGCACTGTACATACAGGGATAAGGATAGTATTATTACATAGCACTGACAGTGACGGCGGCGCTGTACACACAGGGATAAGGATAGTATTACATAGCACTGACAGTGACGCGGCGCTGTACATACAGGGATAAGGATAGTATTACATAGCACTGACAGTGACGGCGGTGCTGTAAATACAGGGATAAGGATAGTATTACACAGCACTGACAGTGACGGCGGCGCTGTACATACAGGGTTAAGGAAAGTATTACATAGCACTGACAGTGACGGCGGCGCTGTACATACAGGGACAAGGATATTATTATTCGCATAGCACTGACAGTGACGGCGGCGCTGTACATACAAGGATAAGGATAGTATTATCACATAGCACTGACAGTGACGTGGCGCTGTACATACAGGGATAAGGATAGTATTACATAGAACTGACAGTGACGGTGGCGCTGTACACACAGGGATAAGGATAGTATTACATAGCACTGACAGTGACGCGGCGCTGTACATACAGGGATAAGGATAGTATTACATAGCACTGACAGTGACGGCGGCGCTGTACATACAGGGATAAGGATATTATTATTGCCTAGCACTGACAGTGACGGCGGCGCTGTACATACAGGGATAAGGAAAGTATCATTACATAGCAGTGACAGTGACGGCGGCGCTGTACACACAGGGATAAGGATAGTTTTACATAGCACTGACAGTGACGCGGTGCTGTACATACAGGGATAAGGATAGTATTACATAGCACTGACAGTGACGGCGACGCTGTACATACAGGGATAAGGATAGTATTACACAGCACTGACAGTGACGGCGGCGCTGTACATACAGGGATAAGGATAGTATTACTTAGCACTGACAGTGACGGCGGCGCTGTACATACAGGGATAAGGATATTATTATTACATAGCACTGACAGTGATGGCGGCGCTGTACATACAGGGTTAAGGATAGTGTAATTACATAGCAGTGACAGTGACGGCGGCGCTGTACATACAGGGATAAGGATAGTATTACATAGAACTGACAGTGACGGCGGCGCTGTACATACAGGGATAAGGATAGTATTACATAGCACTGACAGTGACGGCGGCGCTGTACATACAGGGATAAGAATAGTATTATTACATAGCACTGACAGTGACCGCAGCGCTGTACATACAGGGATAAGGATAGTATTATTACATAGCACTGACAGTGACGGAGGCGCTGTACATACAGGGATAAGGATAATATTATTACATAGCACTGACAGTGACGGAGGCGCTGTACATACAGGGGGCGCTGTACATACAGGAATAAGGATAGTATTATTACATAGCACTGACAGTGACGGTGGCGCTGTACATACAGGGATAAGGATAGTATTATTACATAGCACTGACAGTGACGGTGGCACTGTACATACAGGGATAAGGATAGTATTATTACATAGCACTGACAGTGACGGCGGCGCTGTACACACAGGGATAAGGATAGTATTACATAGCACTGACAGTGACGCGGCGCTGTACATACAGGGATAAGGATAGTATTACATAGCACTGACAGTGACGGCGGTGCTGTAAATACAGGGATAAGGATAGTATTACACAGCACTGACAGTGACGGCGGCGCTGTACATACAGGGATAAGGATAGTATTACATAGCACTGACAGTGACGGCGGCGCTGTACATACAGGGATAAGGATATTATTATTCGCATAGCACTGACAGTGACGGCGGCGCTGTACATACAAGGATAAGGATAGTATTATTACATAGCAGTGACAGTGACGGCGGCGCTGTACATACAGGGATAAGGATAGTATTACATAGAACTGACAGTGACGGCGGCGCTGTACATACAGGGGGCGCTGTACATACAGGAATAAGGATAGTATTATTACATAGCACTGACAGTGACGGTGGCGCTGTACATACAGGGATAAGGATAGTATTATTACATAGCACTTACAGTGACGGTGGCACTGTACATACAGGGATAAGGATAGGATTATTACATAGCACTGACAGTGACGGCGGCGCTGTACACACAGGGATAAGGATAGTATTACATAGCACTGACAGTGACGCGGCGCTGTACATACAGGGATAAGGATAGTATTACATAGCACTGACAGTGACGGCGGCGCTGTACATACAGGGATAAGGATATTATTATTGCATAGCACTGACAGTGACGGCGGCGCTGTACATACAGGGATAAGGAAAGTATCATTACATAGCAGTGACAGTGACGGAGGCGCTGTACACACAGGGATAAGGATAGGTTTACATAGCACTGACAGTGACGGCGACGCTGTACATACAGGGATAAGGATAGTATTACTTAGCACTGACAGTGACGGCGGCGCTGTACATACAGGGATAAGGATATTATTATTACATAGCACTGACAGTGATGGCGGCCCTGTACATACAGGGTTAAGGATAGTGTAATTACATAGCAGTGACAGTGACGGCGGCGCTGTACATACAGGGATAAGGATAGTATTACATAGAACTGACAGTGACGGCGGCGCTGTACATACAGGGATAAGGATAGTATTACATAGCACTGACAGTGACGGCGGCGCTGTACATACAGGGATAAGAATAGTATTATTACATAGCACTGACAGTGACCGCAGTGCTGTACATACAGGGATAAGGATAGTATTATTACATAGCACTGACAGTGACGGAGGCGCTGTACATACAGGGATAAGGATAATATTATTACATAGCACTGACAGTGACGGAGGCGCTGTACATACAGGGGGCGCTGTACATACAGGAATAAGGATAGTATTATTACATAGCACTGACAGTGACGGTGGCGCTGTACATACAGGGATAAGGATAGTATTATTACATAGCACTGACAGTGACGGTGGCACTGTACATACAGGGATAAGGATAGTATTATTACATAGCACTGACAGTGACGGCGGCGCTGTACACACAGGGATAAGGATAGTATTACATAGCACTGACAGTGACGCGGCGCTGTACATACAGGGATAAGGATAGTATTACATAGCACTGACAGTGACGGCGGTGCTGTAAATACAGGGATAAGGATAGTATTACACAGCACTGACAGTGACGGCGGCGCTGTACATACAGGGTTAAGGATAGTATTACATAGCACTGACAGTGACGGCGGCGCTGTACATACAGGGACAAGGATATTATTATTCGCATAGCACTGACAGTGACGGCGGCGCTGTACATACAAGGATAAGGATAGTATTATCACATAGCACTGACAGTGACGTGGCGCTGTACATACAGGGATAAGGATAGTATTACATAGAACTGACAGTGACGGTGGCGCTGTACACACAGGGATAAGGATAGTATTACATAGCACTGACAGTGACGCGGCGCTGTACATACAGGGATAAGGATAGTATTACATAGCACTGACAGTGACGGCGGCGCTGTACATACAGGGATAAGGATATTATTATTGCCTAGCACTGACAGTGACGGCGGCGCTGTACATACAGGGATAAGGAAAGTATCATTACATAGCAGTGACAGTGACGGCGGCGCTGTACACACAGGGATAAGGATAGTTTTACATAGCACTGACAGTGACGCGGTGCTGTACATACAGGGATAAGGATAGTATTACATAGCACTGACAGTGACGGCGACGCTGTACATACAGGGATAAGGATAGTATTACACAGCACTGACAGTGACGGCGGCGCTGTACATACAGGGATAAGGATAGTATTACTTAGCACTGACAGTGACGGCGGCGCTGTACATACAGGGATAAGGATATTATTATTACATAGCACTGACAGTGACGGCGGCGCTGTACATACAGGGTTAAGGATAGTGTTATTACATAGCAGTGACAGTGACGGCGGCGCTGTACATACAGGGATAAGGATAGTATTACATAGAACTGACAGTGACGGCGGCGCTGTACATACAGGGATAAGGATAGTATTACATAGCACTGACAGTGACGGCGGCGCTGTACATACAGGGATAAGAATAGTATTATTACATAGCACTGACAGTGACCGCGGCGCTGTACATACAGGGATAAGGATAGTATTATTACATAGCACTGACAGTGACGGTGGCGCTGTACATACAGGGATAAGTATAGTATTATTACATAGCACTGACAGTGACGGCGGCGCTGTACATACAGAGATAAGGATAGTATTATTGCATAGCAGTGACAGTGACGGCGGCACTGTACATACAGGGATAAGGATAGTATTATTACATAGCAGTGACAGTGACGGCGGCGCTGTAGATACAGTGATAAGGATAGTACTACATAGCACTGACAGTGACGGCGGCGCCCTGTAAAGGGCAAGTCTGTGGCAATAACAGGGGTGGAGAAAAGTACTTTCTACTCACTGACAGTGATGGCGGCGCTGTACATACAGGGATAAGGATAGTATTATTACATACCAGGCTCACTAATAAAGGTCAAGCCACTTGGCTGCCAGAATGCCCTGCTTCAGCACAGACCAGAAAGGCATTGTGATAAGCGTATCCCCGGTATAGTCAGGGGTTAATGGGAGTCGTCCCCGTCCCCCCAGTATACGGCCAGAACCATGGACCCGGTACTTGTGGTTCGGACTGTCTCCAACCAGCCATAATGTTGTGAGAGTGAAATTATGTCTAAGTCCAGCTTTGGTACATTAGAAGCAACTCTGAAACTTAACCTAAGCGTTTTTCGAAGCTACTTTTTAGCTAACTTCTTATAGGAAGGTCTAGGAGCTCTGAAAATGAACGTGCGCGTCTTTCACTCTTCCCGAGAGACTTAGAAGAATTTTGTGATATTTATTATTAAAATGGTGTATAAGGGTATATATATAAATATATTTTATGCACTGTATATGAGCTGGCGATTTCTAAGTCTGTGGTTCCGAGAGGGGGTAACCAGGCTCACTAATAAAGGTCAAGCCACTTACTATGGGGTGAGGCAGGGGTTAATATGGTGTGAGGCAGGAGTTACTATAGGGTGAGGCAGGGGTTACTATGGTGTGAGACAGGGGTTACTATGGGGTGTGGCAGGGGTTACTATGGGGTGCGGCAGGGGTTACTATAGGTGTGAGGCAGGGGTTACTATGGGGTGAGGCAGGGGTTACTATGGGGTGAGGCTGGGGTTACTATGGGGTGAGGCAGGGGTTAATATGGGGTGAGGCAGGGGTTAGTATGTGGTGAGGCAGGGGTTAATATGGGGTGAGGCAGGGGTTAATATGGGGTGAGGCAGGGGTTACTATGGGGTGAGGCAGGGGTTACTATGGGGTGAGGCAGGGGTTACTATGGGGTGAGGCAGGGGTTACTATGGGGTGCGGCAGGAGTTACTATGGGGTGAGGCTGGGGTTACTATGGGGTGAGGCAGGGGTTACTATGGGGTGAGGCAGGGGTTACTTCTTTCTCTCTCAGGCCTGAGTAACTACAGGCACACCCGCATTAACGTACGCAATGGGACTAAGCTAACAGGCCTGAGTAACTACAGGCATACCCCGCAGTAACGTACGCAATGGGACTAGGCTAACAGGCCTGAGTAACACAGGCATACCCCGCATTAACGTACACAATGGGACTAAGCTAACAGGCCTGAGTAACACAGGCATACCCCGCATTAATGTACGCAATGGGACAAAGCTAACAGGCCTGAGTAACTAAAGGCATACCCCGCATTAACGTACGCAATGGGACTAAGCTAACAGGCCTGAGTAACTACAGGCATACCCCGCATTAACGTACGCGATGGGACTAAGCTAACAGGCCTGAGTAACTACAGGCATACCCTGCATTAACGTACGCAATGGGACTAAGATAACAGGCCTGAGTAACACAGGCATACCCCGCATTAAAGTTCACAATGGGACCATGGCCTCTACAGTATATCACAAAAGGGGTTAAGTCTCGAGAAGAGGAATCCCTGCAGGAATGATACTCGGCCCTGCTCTATATTAGATGCTGGTGTTACATATTGGCAGGTGGCAGTGCCTGACGTACCCCGGGCCGCCCCCCGGGGCAATGGGTGAGGGGCCGAGGATCTCTCCGCTGAGCCAGATGCTTCTGTTTAATTAGAGAGTTTTGTTGCAGGCGGAGCAGCTGTCACTCAATAATCAGCACAGATCACTGTGCCTCGTGTGTGACAGGGAGGGAGAGATAACTGTGCCTCATGTGTGACAGGGAGTGAGAGATAGCTGTGCCTCGTGTGTGACAGGGAGTGAGAGATGACTGTGCATCGTGTGTGACAGGGAGTGAGAGATAGCTGTGCCTCGTGTGTGTGACAGGGAGTGAGATATAGCTGTGCCTTGTGTGTGACAGGGAGTGAGAGATAGCTGTGCCCCATGTGTGACGGAGTGAGAGATAACTGTGCATCGTGTGTGTGACAGTGAGAGATAGCTGTGCAGCGTGTGTGTGTGACAGGGAGAGATAGCTGTGCATCGTGTGTGTATGACAGGGAGAGATAGCTGTGCATCGTGTGTGTGTGACAGGGAGAGATAGCTGTGCATCGTGTGTGTGTGGCGGAGTGAGAGCTGTGCATCGTGTGTGTGTGACAGTGTGAGATAGCTGTGCATCGTGTGTGTGTGACAGTGTGAGATAGCTGTGCATCGTTTGTGTGTGTGACAGTGAGAGAAAGCTGTGCATCGTGTGTGTGTGTGAGACAGTGAGAGATAGCTGTGCATTGTATGTGTGTGACAGGGAGAGAAAGCTGTGCATCGTGTGTGTGACAGTGAAAGATAGCTGTGCATCGTGTGTGTGTGTGTGACAGTGAGAGATAGCTGTGCATCGTGTGTGTGACAGGGAGAGATAGCTGCGCATCGTGTGTGTATGACAGGGAGAGATAGCTGTGTATCGTGTATGTGTGACAGGGAGAGATAGCTGTGCATCGTGTGTGTGTGACAGGGAGAGATAGCTGTGCATCGTGTGTGTGTGACAGGGAGAGATAGCTGTGCATCGTGTGTGTGTGTGACAGGGAGAGATAGCTGTGCATCATGTGTGTGTGACAGTGAGAGATAGCTGTGCATCGTTTGTGTGTGTCAGGGAGTGAGAGATAGGTGTGCATCGTGTGTGTGTGACAGGGAGAGATAGCTGTGCATTGTGTGTGTGTGACAGGGAGAGATAGCTGTGCATCGTGTGTGTGTCAGGGAGTGAGAGATAGCTGTGCATCGTGTGTGTGTGTGTGTGACAGGGAAAGATAGCTGTGCATCGTGTGTGTGATAGTGAGAGATTACTGTTCATCGTGTGTGACAGTGAGAGGTAGCTGTGCATCGTGTGTGTGTGACAGGGAGAGATAGCTGTGAATCGTGTGTGTGATACAGGGAGAGATAGCTGTGCATCATGTGTGTGTGACAGAGAGAGGTAGCTGTGCATCGTGTGTGTGTCAGGGAGTGAGAGATAGCTGTGCATCTTGTGTGTGTGACAGGGAATGATAGCTGTGCATCGTGTGTGTGTCAGGGAGTGAGAGATAGTTGTGCATCGTGTGTGTGAGACAGTGTGAGATAGCTGTGCATCATGTGTGTGTGTGACATGGAGAGATAGCTGTGCATTGTGTATGTGTGACAGGGAGAGATAGCTGTGCATTGTGTGTGTGTGACAGGGAGAGATAGCTGTGCATTGTGTATGTGTGACAGGGAGAGATAGCTGTGCATTGTGTGTGTTTCAGGGAGTGAGAGATATCTGTGCATCGTGTGTGTGACAGGGAGAGTTAGCTGTGCATCGTGTGTGTGTGACAGTGAGACATAGCTGTGCATCATGTGTGTGTGTGTGACAGTGAGACATAGCTGTGCATCGTGTGTGTGTGACAGTGAGAGATAGCTGTGCATCGTGTGTGTTTCAAGGAGTGTGAGATAGCTGTGCATTGTGTGCGTGTGTCAGGGAGTGAGAGATAGCTGTGCATCGTGTGTGTGAGAGTGAGAGATAGCTGTGCATTGTTTGTGTGTGTGTGTCAGGGAGTGAGAGATAGCTGTGCATTGTGTGTGTGTGACAGGGAGTGATAGATAGCTGTGCCTCGTGTGTGTGTGACAGTGAGAGTTAGCTGTGCATCGTGTGTGTGTGAGTGTGTGTGTGTGTGTGACAGGAAGAGATAGCTGTGCCGTGTGTGTGTGTGTGTGTGTGTGTGTGTGTGTGTGTGTGTGTGTGTGTGTGTGTGTGTGTGTGTGTGTGTGTGTGTGTGACAGTGTGAGATAGCTGTGCATCGTGTGTGTGTGACAAGGAGAGATAGCTGTGCATCGTATGTGTGACAGTGAGAGATGCACACACGATGTACAACTATCTCTCCCTGTCACACACACACATGATGCACAGCTATCTCTCACTCCCTGAAACACACACACGATGCACAGCTTTCTCTCACTCCCTGACACACACACGATGCACAACTATCTCTCACTCAATGACACACACACACACACACGATGAACAGCTATCTCTCCCTGTCACACACACACGATGCACAGATATCTCTCACTGTCACACACACACACAATGCACAGCTATCTTTCCCTGTCACACACACATGATGCACAGCTATCTCTCACTCCCTGACACACACACGATGCACAGCTATCTCTCCCTGTCACACACACACGATGCACAGCTATCTCTCACTGTCACACACACACAATGCACAGCTATCTCTCACTGTCTCACACACACGATGCACAACTATCTCTCACTCCCTGACACACACACGATGCACAGCTATCTCTCCCTTTCACACACACACAATGCACAGCTATCTCTCCCTGTCACACACACACACGATGCACAGCTATCTCTCACTCCCTGACACACACACGATGCACAGCTATCTCTCTCTGTCACACACACACGATGCACAGCTATCTCTCCCTGTCTCACACACACGATGCACAGCTATCTCTCCCTGTCACACACACACAATGCACAGCTATCTCTCCCTGTCACACACACGATGCACATCTATCTCTCCCTGTCACAGACACACGATGCACAGCTAACTCTCACTGTCACACTCACACGATGCACAGCTATCTATCACTCCCTGAAACACTCACACGATGCACAGCTATCTCTCACTCCCTGACACACACAAGATTCACAACTATCTCTCACTCCTTGACACACACACACACGATGAACAGCTATCTCTCCCTGTCACACACACACACCCGATGCACAGCTATCTCTCAATGTCACACACAATGCACAGCTATCTCTCCCTGTCACACACACATGATGCACAGCTATCTCTCACTCCCTGACACACACATGATGCACAGCTATCTCTCCCTGTCACACACACACACAATGCACAGCTATCTATCCCTGTCACACACACACGATGCACAGCTATCTATCACTGTCACACACACACACGATGCACAGCTATCTCTCACTGTCACACACACATGATGCACCGCTATCTCTCACTGTCACACACACACGATGCACAGCTATCTCTCCCTGTCACACACACACACGAAGCAATGCTATCTCTCCCTGTCACACGCACACGATGCATAGCTAACTCTCACTGTCACACACACACGATGCACAGCTATCTCTCACTGTCACACACACACGATGCACAGCTATCTATCACTGTCACACACGATGCACAGCTATCTCTCACTCCCTGACACACACACACGATGCACAGCTATCTCTCACTCCCTGACACACACACGATGCACAGCTATCTCTCCCTGTCATACACACACACGATGCACAGCTATCTCTCACTCCCTGACACACACACACGATGCAAAGCTATCTCTCCATGTCACACACACGATGCACAGCTATCTCTCCCTGTCACACACACACGATGCACAACTATCTTTCACTGTCACACACACACACGATGAACAGTAATCTCTCCATGTCACACACACGATGCACAGCTATCTCTCCCTGTCACACACACGATGCACATCTATCTCTCCCTGTCACAGACACACGATGCACAGCTAACTCTCACTGTCACACTCACACGATGCACAGCTATCTATCACTCCCTGAAACACTCACACGATGCACAGCTATCTCTCACTCCCTGACACACACAAGATTCACAACTATCTCTCACTCCTTGACACACACACACACGATGAACAGCTATCTCTCCCTGTCACACACACACACCCGATGCACAGCTATCTCTCAATGTCACACACAATGCACAGCTATCTCTCCCTGTCACACACACATGATGCACAGCTATCTCTCACTCCCTGACACACACATGATGCACAGCTATCTCTCCCTGTCACACACACACACAATGCACAGCTATCTATCCCTGTCACACACACACGATGCACAGCTATCTATCACTGTCACACACACACACGATGCACAGCTATCTCTCACTGTCACACACACATGATGCACCGCTATCTCTCACTGTCACACACACACGATGCACAGCTATCTCTCCCTGTCACACACACACACACGAAGCAATGCTATCTCTCCTTGTCACACGCACACGATGCATAGCTAACTCTCACTGTCACACACACACGATGCACAGCTATCTCTCACTGTCACACACACACGATGCACAGCTATCTATCACTGTCACACACGATGCACAGCTATCTCTCACTCCCTGACACACACACACGATGCACAGCTATCTCTCACTCCCTGACACACACACGATGCACAGCTATCTCTCCCTGTCATACACACACACGATGCACAGCTATCTCTCACTCCCTGACACACACACACGATGCAAAGCTATCTCTCCATGTCACACACACGATGCACAGCTATCTCTCCCTGTCACACACACACGATGCACAACTATCTTTCACTGTCACACACACACACGATGAACAGTAATCTCTCCATGTCACACACACGATGCACAGCTATCTCTCCCTGTCACACACACACGATGCACAACTATCTCTCACTGTCACACACACACGATGAACAGTAATCTCTCACTATCACACACACGATGCACAGCTATCTCTCCATGTCACAGTCAACAGTCATGACACAGTCATGTCAAATGTAACCCCAAAAGGGGTTAAGTCTCGAGAAGAGGAATCCCTGCAGGAATGATACTCGGCCCTGCTCTATATTAGATGCTGGTGTTACATATTGGCAGGTGGCAGTGCCTGACGTACCCCGGGCCGCCCCCCGGGGCAATGAGTGAGGGGCAGAGGATCTCTCCGCTGAGCCAGATGCTTCTGTTTAATTAGAGAGTTTTGTTGCAGGCGGAGCAGCTGTCACTCAATAATCAGCACAGATCACTGTGCCTCGTGTGTGACAGGGAGGGAGAGATAACTGTGCCTCATGTGTGACAGGGAGTGAGAGATAGCTGTGCCTCGTGTGTGACAGGGAGTGAGAGATAACTGTGCCTCATGTATGACAGAGAGTGAGAGATAGCTGTAGCTCGTGTGTGACAGGGAGTGAGAGATAGCTGTGCCTCGTGTGTGACAGGGAGTGAGAGATAGCTGTGCCTTGTGTGTGAGAGAGAAAGAAAGAGCGCAGAGAGAGAGAGAGAGAAAGAGCGCAGAGAGAGAGAAAGAGCACAGAGAGAGAGAAAGAGCGCAGAGATAGAGAAAGAATGAGCGCAGAGATAGAGAAAAAAAGAGCGCAGAGAGAGAGAGAGAGCGCAGAGAGAGAAAGAAAGAGCGCAGAGAGAGACAAAGAGCGCAGAGAGAGAGAGAAAGAAAGAGCGCAGATTGAGAAAGAAAGAGTGCATAGAGATAGAGAAAAAGAGCGCAGAGAGAGAGAGAGAAAGAGCGCAGAGAGAAAGAAAGAGCGCAGAGAGAAAGTAAGAGCGCAGAGAGAAAGAAAGAGCGCAGAGAGAAAGAAAGAAAGAGCGCAGAGAGAGAGAAAAAGCGCAGAGAAAGAAAGAGCGCAGAGAGAGAGAGGAAGAAAGAGTGCAAAGAGAGAGAGAAAGAAAGAACGCAGAGAGAGAAAGAAAGAGCGCAGAGAGAGAGAAAGAGCGCAGAGAGAGAGAGAAAGAGCGCAGAGAGAGAGAAAGAAAGAGTGCAGAGAGAGAGAAAGAAAGAGCGCAGAGAGAGAGAAAGAGTGCAGAGAGAGCGCAGAGAGAGAGAGTGCAGAGAGAGAGAGAAAGAAAGAGCGCAGAGAGAGAGAAAGAGCGCAGAGAGAGAAAGAAAGAGCGCAGAGAGAAAGAGCGCAGAGAGAGAGAAAGAAATAGCGCATAGAGAGAGAAAGAGCGCAGAGAGAGAGAAAGAGCGCAGAGAGAGAGAGAAAGAGCGCAGAGAGAGAAAGAAAGAAAGAGCGCAGAGAGAAAGAGAGAGCGCAGAGAGAGAGGATGAAAGAACGCAGAGAGAGAGAGAAAGAGCGCAGAGAGAGAGAGAGAGAAAGAGCGCAGAGAGAAAGAGAAAAAAAGAGCGCAGAGAGAGAGAGAGAGCGCAGACAGAGAGAGAGCCCAGAGAGAGAGAGCGCAGAGAGAGAGAGAGAGCGCAGAGAGAGAGAAAGAAAGAGCGCAGAGAGAGAGAAAGAGCGCAGAGAAAGAAAGAGCGCAGAGAGAGAGAGAAAGAAAGAGCGCACAGAGAGAAAGAAAGAAAGAGCGCAGAGAGAGAGAAAAAGCACAGAGAAAGAAAGAGCGCAGAGAGAGAGAGGAAGAAAGAGTGCAGAGAGAGAGAGAGAGCGCAGAGAGAGAGAGAAAGAGCGCAGAGAGAGAGAAAGAAAGAGCGCAGAGAGAGAAAGAAAGAGCGCAGAGAGAGAGAAAGAGCGCAGAGAGAGAAAGAAAGAGTGCAGAGAGAGAGAGAAAGAAAGAGCGCAGAGAGAGAGAAAGAGCACAGAGAGAGAGAAAGAGCGCAGAGATAGAGAAAGAATGAGCGCAGAGATAGAGAAAGAAAGAGCGCAGAGAGAGAGAGAGAGAGCGCAGAGAGAGAAAGAAAGAGCGCAGAGAGAGACAAAGAGCGCAGAGAGAGAGAGAAAGAAAGAGCGCAGATTGAGAAAGAAAGAGCGCAAAGAGAGAGAGAAAAAGAGCGCAGAGAGAGAGAGAGAAAGAGCGCAGAGAGAAAGAAAGAGCGCAGAAAGAAAGTAAGAGCGCAGAGAGAAAGAAAGAGCGCAGAGAGAAAGAAAGAAAGAGCGCAGAGAGAGAGAAAAAGCGCAGAGAAAGAAAGAGCGCAGAGAGAGAGAGGAAGAAAGAGTGCAAAGAGAGAGAGAAAGAAAGAACGCAGAGAGAGAAAGAAAGAGCGCAGAGAGAGAGAAAGAGCGCAGAGAGAGAGAGAAAGAGCGCAGAGAGAGAGAAAGAAAGAGCGCAGAGAGAGAGAAAGAGTGCAGAGAGAGCGCAGAGAGAGAGAGTGCAGAGAGAGAGAGAAAGAAAGAGCGCAGAGAGAGAGAAAGAGCGCAGAGAGAGAAAGAAAGAGCGCAGAGAGAAAGAGCGCAGAGAGAGAGAAAGAAAGAGCGCATAGAGAGAGAGAATGAGCGCAGAGAGAGAGAAAGAGCGCAGAGAGAGAGAGAAAGAGCGCAGAGAGAGAAAGAAAGAAAGAGCGCAGAGAGAGAAAGAAAGAAAGAGCGCAGAGAGAGAGAGAGAGCGCAGAGAGAGGATGAAAGAACGCAGAGAGAGAGAGAAAGAGCGCAGAGAGAGAGAGAGAAAGAGCGCAGAGAGAAAGAGAAAAAAAGAGCGCAGAGAGAGAGAGAGAGCGCAGACAGAGAGAGAGCCCAGAGAGAGAGAGCGCAGAGAGAGAGAGAGAGAGCGCAGAGAGAGAGAAAGAAAGAGCGCAGAGAGAGAGAGAAAGAAAGAGCGCACAGAGAGAAAGAAAGAAAGAGCGCAGAGAGAGAGAAAAAGCGCAGAGAAAGAAAGAGCGCAGAGAGAGAGAGGAAGAAAGAGTGCAGAGAGAGAGAGAGAGCGCAGAGAGAGAAAGAAAGAGCGCAGAGAGAGAAAGAAAGAGCGCAGAGAGAGAGAAAGAGCGCAGAGAGAGAAAGAAAGAGTGCAGAGAGAGAGAGAAAGAAAGAGCGCAGAGAGAGAGAAAGAGCACAGAGAGAGAGAAAGAGCGCAGAGATAGAGAAAGAATGAGCGCAGAGATAGAGAAAGAAAGAGCGCAGAGAGAGAGAGAGAGAGCGCAGAGAGAGAAAGAAAGAGCGCAGAGAGAGACAAAGAGCGCAGAGAGAGAGAGAAAGAAAGAGTGCAGATTGAGAAAGAAAGAGCGCAGAGAGAGAAAGAAAGAGCGCAGAGAGAAAGAGCGCAGAGAGAGAGAAAGAAAGAGCGCATAGAGAGAGAGAATGAGCGCAGAGAGAGAGAAAGAGCGCAGAGAGAGAGAGAAAGAGCGCAGAGAGAGAAAGAAAGAAAGAGCGCAGAGAGAGAGAGAGAGCGCAGAGAGAGGATGAAAGAACGCAGAGAGAGAGAGAAAGAGCGCAGAGAGAGAGAGAGAAAGAGCGCAGAGAGAAAGAGAAAAAAAGAGCGCAGAGAGAGAGAGAGAGCGCAGACAGAGAGAGAGCCCAGAGAGAGAGAGCGCAGAGAGAGAGAGAGAGAGCGCAGAGAGAGAGAAAGAAAGAGCGCAGAGAGAGAGAGAAAGAAAGAGCGCACAGAGAGAAAGAAAGAAAGAGCGCAGAGAGAGAGAAAAAGCGCAGAGAAAGAAAGAGCGCAGAGAGAGAGAGGAAGAAAGAGTGCAGAGAGAGAGAGAGAGCGCAGAGAGAGAGAGAAAGAGCGCAGAGAGAGAGAAAGAAAGAGCGCAGAGAGAGAAAGAAAGAGCGCAGAGAGAGAGAAAGAGCGCAGAGAGAGAAAGAAAGAGTGCAGAGAGAGAGAGAAAGAAAGAGCGCAGAGAGAGAGAAAGAGCACAGAGAGAGAGAAAGAGCGCAGAGATAGAGAAAGAATGAGCGCAGAGATAGAGAAAGAAAGAGCGCAGAGAGAGAGAGAGAGAGCGCAGAGAGAGAAAGAAAGAGCGCAGAGAGAGACAAAGAGCGCAGAGAGAGAGAGAAAGAAAGAGCGCAGATTGAGAAAGAAAGAGCGCAGAGAGAGAGAGAAAAAGAGCGCAGAGAGAGAGAGAGAAAGAGCGCAGAGAGAAAGAAAGAGCGCAGAGAGAAAGTAAGAGCGCAGAGAGAAAGAAAGAGCGCAGAGAGAAAGAAAGAAAGAGCGCAGAGAGAGAGAAAAAGCGCAGAGAAAGAAAGAGCGCAGAGAGAGAGAGGAAGAAAGAGTGCAAAGAGAGAGAGAAAGAAAGAACGCAGAGAGAGAAAGAAAGAGCGCAGAGAGAGAGAAAGAGCGCAGAGAGAGAGAGAAAGAGCGCAGAGAGAGAGAAAGAAAGAGCGCAGAGAGAGAGAAAGAGTGCAGAGAGAGCGCAGAGAGAGAGAGTGCAGAGAGAGAGAGAAAGAAAGAGCGCAGAGAGAGAGAAAGAGCGCAGAGAGAGAAAGAAAGAGCGCAGAGAGAAAGAGCGCAGAGAGAGAGAAAGAAAGAGCGCATAGAGAGAGAGAAAGAGCGCAGAGAGAGAGAAAGAGCGCAGAGAGAGAGAGAAAGAGCGCAGAGAGAGAAAGAAAGAAAGAGCGCAGAGAGAGAGAGAGAGCGCAGAGAGAGGATGAAAGAACGCAGAGAGAGAGAGAAAGAGCGCAGAGAGAGAGAGAGAAAGAGCGCAGAGAGAAAGAGAAAAAAAGAGCGCAGAGAGAGAGAGAGAGCGCAGACAGAGAGAGAGCCCAGAGAGAGAGAGCGCAGAGAGAGAGAGAGAGAGCGCAGAGAGAGAGAAAGAAAGAGCGCAGAGAGAGAGAGAAAGAAAGAGCGCACAGAGAGAAAGAAAGAAAGAGCGCAGAGAGAGAGAAAAAGCGCAGAGAAAGAAAGAGCGCAGAGAGAGAGAGGAAGAAAGAGTGCAGAGAGAGAGAGAAAGAAAGAACGCAGAGAGAGAAAGAAAGAGAGCAGAGAGAGAGAAAGAGCGCAGAGAGAGAAAGAAAGAGCGCAGAGAGAGAGAAAGAAAGAGCGCAGAGAGAGAAAGAAAGAGCGCAGAGAGAGAGAAAGAGCGCAGAGAGAGAAAGAAAGAGTGCAGAGAGAGAGAGAAAGAAAGAGCGCAGAGAGAGAGAAAGAGCGCAGAGAGAGAAAGAAAGAGCGCAGAGAGAGAGAGAGAGCGCAGACAGAGAGAGAGCCCAGAGAGAGAGAGCGCAGAGAGAGAGAGAGAGCACAGAGAGAGAGAAAGAAAGAGCGCAGAGAGAGAGAAAGAGCGCAGAGAGAGAAAAAGAGCGCAGAGAGATGTATGTACAGCGCCACCGTCAATGTCAGTGCTATGTAACGGCGGCGCTGTACATACAGGGATAAGGATAGTATTATTACATAGCAGTGACAGTGACGGCGGCGCTGTACATACAGGGATAAGGATAGTATTATTACATAGCAGTGACAGTGACGGCGGCGCTGTACATACAGGGATAAGGATAGTATTTTTACATAGCACTGACAGTGACGGCATCACTGTACATACAGAGATAAGGATAGTATTATTACATAGCACTGACAGTGACGGCAGCGCTGTACATACAGGGATAAGGATAATATTATTACATAGCACTGACAGTGACGGCGGCGCTGTACATACAGGGGGCGCTGTACATACAGGGATAAGGATAGTATTATTACATAGCACTGACAGTGACGGCGGCGCTGTACACACAGGGATAAGGATAGTATTACATAGCACTTACAGTAAAGGCCCCTGTAATGAGATGTGCAGTGTAAAGGCCCCTGTAATGAGATGCGCCGTGTAAAGGCCCCTGTAATGAGATGCGCCCTGTAAATGCCCCTGTAATGAGATGCGCCGTGTAAATGCCCCTGTAATGAGATGCGCAGTGTAAATGCCCCTGTAATGAGATGTGCAGTGTAAATGCCCCTGTAATGAGATGCGCAGTGTAAAGGCCCTTGTAATGAGATGCGCAGTGTAAAGGCCCCTGTAATGAGATGCGCCGTGTAAAGGCCCCTGTAATGAGATGCGCCATGTAAAGGCCCCTGTAATGAGATGTGCCGTGTAAAGGCCCCTGTAATGAGATGCGCCGTGTAAAGGCCCCTGTAATGAGATGCGCCGTGTAAAGGCCCCTGTAATGAGATGCGCAGTATAAATGCCCCTGTAATGAGATGCGCATTGTAAATGCACCGTAATGAGATGCCCAGTGTAAATGCCCCTTAATGAGATGCACAGTGTAAATGCCCCGTAATGAGATGCGCAGTCTAAATGCCCCTGTAATGAGATGCGCAGTGTAAATGCCCCTGTAATGAGATGCGCAGTGTAAATGCCCCTGTAATGAGATGTGCAGTGTAAATGCCCCTGTAATGAGATGCGCAGTGTATATGCCCCTGTAATGAGATGCGCAGTGTAAATGCCCCTTTAATGAGATGCGCAGTGTAAATGCCCCTGTAATGAGATGCGCAGTGTAGAGGCCCCGTAATGAGATGCGCAGTGTAGAGGCCCCTGTAATGAGATGCGCAGTGTAAAGGCCCCTGTAATGAGATGCGCAGTGGAAAGGCCCCTGTAATGAGATGCGCCATGTAAATGCCCCTGTAATGAGATGCGCAGTGTAAATGCCCCTGTAATGAGATGCCCAGTGTAAATGCCCCCTGTAATGAGATGCGCAGTGTAAATGCCCCTGTAATGAGATGCGCAGTGTAAATGCCCCGTAATGAGATGCGCAGTGTAAAGGCCCCTGTAATGAGATGCGCAGTGCAAAAGCCCCGTAATGAGATGCGCAGTGTAAAGGCCCCTTTAATGAGATGCGCAGTGTAAAAGCCCCGTAATGAGATGCGCAGTGTAAAGGCCCCTTTAATGAGATGCGCAGTGTAAATGCCCCTGTAATGAGATGCGCAGTGTAAATGTCCCTGTAATGAGATGCGCAGTGTAAATGCCCCTGTAATGAGATGCGCAGTGTAAATGCCCCTGTAATGAGATGCGCAGTGTAAATGCCCAGTAATGAGATGCGCAGTGTAAAGGCCCCTGTAATGAGATGCGCAGTGTAAAGGCCCCATAATGAGATGCGCAGTGTAAAGGCCCCTGTAATGAGATGCGCAGTGTAAATGCCCCTGTAATGAGATGCGCAGTGTAAATGCCCCGTAATGAGATGCGCAGTGTAAATGCCCCTTAATGAGATGCGCAGTGTAAATGCCCCTTAATGAGATGTGCAGTGTAAATGCCCCCTGTAATGAGATGCCCAGTGTAAATGCCCCTGTAATGAGATGCCAAGTGTAAATGCCCCTGTAATGAGATGCGCAGTGTAAATGCCCCTGTAATGAGATGCGCAGTGTAAAGGCCCCTGTAATGAGATGCGCAGTGTAAAGGCCCCTGTAATGAGATGCGCAGTGTAAAGGCCCCTGTAATGAGATGCGCAGTGTAAAGGCCCCTGTAATGATATGCGCCGTGTAAAGGCCCTTGTAATGAGTTGCGCCGTGTAAATGCCCCTGTAATGAGATGCGCCGTGTAATTGCCCCTGTAATGAGATGTGCAGTGTAGATGCCCCTGTAATGAGATGCGCAGTGTAAATGCCCCTGTAATGAGATGCGCAGTGTAAAGGCCCTTGTAATTAGATGCGCAGTGTAAAGGCCCCTGTAATGAGATGCGCAGTGTAAAGGCCCCTGTAATGAGATGCGCCGTGTAACGGCCTATGTAATGAGATGCGCCGTGTAAAGGCCCCTGTAATGAGATGCGCCGTGTAAAGGCCCCTGTAATGAGATGCGCAATGTAAATGCCACTGTAATGAGATGCGCAGTGTAAATGCCCCGTAATGGGATGCCCAGTGTAAATGCCCCTTAATGAGATGCACAGTGTAAATGCCCTGTAATGAGATGCGCATTGTAAATGCCCCTGTAATGACATGCGCAGTGTAAATGCCCCTGTAATGAGATGCGCAGTGTAAATGCCCCGTAATGAGATGCGCAGTGTAAATGCCCCTTTAATGAGATGCGCAGTGTAAATGCCCCGTAATGAGATGCGCAGTGTAAATGCCCTGTAATGAGATGCGCAGTGTAAATGCCCCGTAATGAGATGCACAGTGTAAATGCCCCTGTAATGAGATGCGCAGTGTAAAGGCCCTTGTAATTAGATGCGCAGTGTAAAGGCCCCTGTAATGAGATGCGCAGTGTAAAGGCCCCTGTAATGAGATGCGCCGTGTAACGGCCTATGTAATGAGATGCGCCGTGTAAAGGCCCCTGTAATGAGATGCGCCGTGTAAAGGCCCCTGTAATGAGATGCGCAATGTAAATGCCACTGTAATGAGATGCGCAGTGTAAATGCCCCGTAATGGGATGCCCAGTGTAAATGCCCCTTAATGAGATGCACAGTGTAAATGCCCTGTAATGAGATGCGCAGTGTAAATGCCCCGTAATGAGATGCACAGTGTAAATGCCCCTGTAATGAGATGCGCATTGTAAATGCCCCTGTAATGACATGCGCAGTGTAAATGCCCCTGTAATGAGATGCGCAGTGTAAATGCCCCTGTAATGAGAAGCGCAGTGTAAATGCCCCGTAATGAGATGCGCAGTGTAAATGCCCCTTTAATGAGATGAGCAGTGTAAATGCTGCGTAATCAGATGCGCAGTGTAAATGCCCTGTAATGAGATGCGCAGTGTAAATGCCCCGTAATGAGATGCACAGTGTAAATGCCCCTGTAATGAGATGCGCAGTGTAAATGCCCCGTAATGAGATGCGCAGTGTAAATGCCCTGTAATGAGATGCGCAGTGTAAATGCCCCTGTAATGAGATGCGCAGTGTAAATGCCCGTCAGTGCTATGCAATAATAATATCCTTATCCCTTTGTGTACAGCGCCGCCGTCACTGTCAGTGCTATGTAATACTATCCTTATCCCTGTATGTACAGCGCCGCCGTCACTGTCAGTGCTGTGTATTACTATCCTTATCCCTGTATGTACAGCACCGCCCTCACTGTCAGTGCTATGTAATACTATCCTTATCCCTGTATGTACAGCGCCGCCGTCACTGTCAGTTCTATGTAATACTATCCTTATCCCTGTATGTACAGCGCCACCGTCACTGTCACTGCTATGTAATAATACTATCCTTATCCCTGTATGTACAGCGCCATCGTCACTGTCAGTGCTATGTAATAATAATATCCTTATCCCTGTATGTACAGCGCCGCCGTCACTGTCAGTGCTATGTAATACTATCCTTATCCCTGTATGTACAGCGCCGCCGTCACTGTCAGTGCTGTGTAATACTATCCTTATCCCTGTATGTACAGCGTCGCCGTCACTGTCAGTGCTATGTAATACTATCCTTATCCCTGTATGTACAGCGCCACGTCACTGTCAGTGCTATGTAATACTATCCTTATCCCTGTGTGTACAGCGCCGCCGTCACTGTCAGTGCTATGTAATAATACTATCCTTATCCCGTTATGTACAGTTCCACCATCACTGTCAGTGCTATGTAATAATACTATCCTTATCCCTGTATGTACAGCGCCACGTCACTGTCAGTGCTATGTAATAATACTATCCTTATCCCTGTATGTACAGCGCCGCCGTCACTGTCAGTGCTATGTAATAATACTATCCTTATCCCTGTATGTACAGCGCCGCCGTCACTGTCAGTGCTATGTAATAATAATATCCTTATCCCTGTATGTACAGTGCGCTGTCACTGTCATTGCTATGTAATACTATCCTTATCCCTGTATGTACAATTACATAGCACTGACAGTAATGGCGGCGTTGTACATACAGGGATAAAAATAGTATTATTACATAGCACTGACAGTGACGGCGGCGCTGTACATACAGAGATAAGGATAGTATTATTGCAAAGCAGTGACAGTGACGGCGGCACTGTCCATACAGGGATAAGGATAGTATTATTACATAGCACTGACAGTGACGGCGGCGCTGTACACACAGGGATAAGGATAGTATTACATAGCACTTACAGTAAAGGCCCCTGTAATGAGATGCGCAGTGTAAAGGCCCCTGTAATGAGATGCGCCGTGTAAAGGCCCCTGTAATGAGATGCGCCCTGTAAATGCCCCTGTAATGAGATGCGCCGTGTAAATGCCCCTGTAATGAGATGCGCAGTGTAAATGCCCCTGTAATGAGATGTGCAGTGTAAATGCCCCTGTAATGAGATGCGCAGTGTAAAGGCCCTTGTAATGAGATGCGCAGTGTAAAGGCCCCTGTAATGAGATGCGCCGTGTAAAGGCCCCTGTAATGAGATGCGCCATGTAAAGGCCCCTGTAATGAGATGTGCCGTGTAAAGGCCCCTGTAATGAGATGCGCCGTGTAAAGGCCCCTGTAATGAGATGCGCCGTGTAAAGGCCCCTGTAATGAGATGCGCAGTATAAATGCCCCTGTAATGAGATGCGCAGTGTAAATGCACCGTAATGAGATGCCCAGTGTAAATGCCCCTTAATGAGATGCACAGTGTAAATGCCCCGTAATGAGATGCGCAGTCTAAATGCCCCTGTAATGAGATGCGCAGTGTAAATGCCCCTGTAATGAGATGCGCAGTGTAAATGCCCCTGTAATGAGATGTGCAGTGTAAATGCCCCTGTAATGAGATGCGCAGTGTATATGCCCCTGTAATGAGATGCGCAGTGTAAATGCCCCTTTAATGAGATGCGCAGTGTAAATGCCCCTGTAATGAGATGCGCAGTGTAGAGGCCCCGTAATGAGATGCGCAGTGTAGAGGCCCCTGTAATGAGATGCGCAGTGTAAAGGCCCCTGTAATGAGATGCGCAGTGGAAAGGCCCCTGTAATGAGATGCGCCATGTAAATGCCCCTGTAATGAGATGCGCAGTGTAAATGCCCCTGTAATGAGATGCCCAGTGTAAATGCCCCTGTAATGAGATGCGCAGTGTAAATGCCCCTGTAATGAGATGCGCAGTGTAAATGCCCCGTAATGAGATGCGCAGTGTAAAGGCCCCTGTAATGAGATGCGCAGTGCAAAAGCCCCGTAATGAGATGCGCAGTGTAAAGGCCCCTTTAATGAGATGCGCAGTGTAAAAGCCCCGTAATGAGATGCGCAGTGTAAAGGCCCCTTTAATGAGATGCGCAGTGTAAATGCCCCTGTAATGAGATGCGCAGTGTAAACGTCCCTGTAATGAGATGCGCAGTGTAAATGCCCCTGTAATGAGATGCGCAGTGTAAATGCCCCTGTAATGAGATGCGCAGTGTAAATGCCCAGTAATGAGATGCGCAGTGTAAAGGCCCCTGTAATGAGATGCGCAGTGTAAAGGCCCCATAATGAGATGCGCAGTGTAAAGGCCCCTGTAATGAGATGCGCAGTGTAAATGCCCCTGTAATGAGATGCGCAGTGTAAATGCCCCGTAATGAGATGCGCAGTGTAAATGCCCCTTAATGAGATGCGCAGTGTAAATGCCCCTTAATGAGATGTGCAGTGTAAATGCCCCCTGTAATGAGATGCCCAGTGTAAATGCCCCTGTAATGAGATGCCAAGTGTAAATGCCCCTGTAATGAGATGCGCAGTGTAAATGCCCCTGTAATGAGATGCGCAGTGTAAAGGCCCCTGTAATGAGATGCGCAGTGTAAAGGCCCCTGTAATGAGATGCGCAGTGTAAAGGCCCCTGTAATGAGATGCGCAGTGTAAAGGCCCCTTTAATGATATGCGCCGTGTAAAGGCCCTTGTAATGAGTTGCGCCGTGTAAATGCCCCTGTAATGAGATGCGCCGTGTAATTGCCCCTGTAATGAGATGCGCAGTGTAGATGCCCCTGTAATGAGATGCGCAGTGTAAATGCCCCTGTAATGAGATGCGCAGAGTAAAGGCCCTTGTAATTAGATGCGCAGTGTAAAGGCCCCTGTAATGAGATGCGCAGTGTAAAGGCCCCTGTAATGAGATGCGCCGTGTAACGGCCTATGTAATGAGATGCGCCATGTAAAGGCCCCTGTAATGAGATGCGCCGTGTAAAGGCCCCTGTAATGAGATGCGCAATGTAAATGCCACTGTAATGAGATGCGCAGTGTAAATGCCCCGTAATGGGATGCCCAGTGTAAATGCCCCTTAATGAGATGCACAGTGTAAATGCCCTGTAATGAGATGCGCATTGTAAATGCCCCTGTAATGACATGCGCAGTGTAAATGCCCCTGTAATGAGATGCGCAGTGTAAATGCCCCGTAATGAGATGCGCAGTGTAAATGCCCCTTTAATGAGATGCGCAGTGTAAATGCCCCGTAATGAGATGCGCAGTGTAAATGCCCTGTAATGAGATGCGCAGTGTAAATGCCCCGTAATGAGATGCACAGTGTAAATGCCCCTGTAATGAGATGCGCAGTGTAAAGGCCCTTGTAATTAGATGCGCAGTGTAAAGGCCCCTGTAATGAGATGCGCAGTGTAAAGGCCCCTGTAATGAGATGCGCCGTGTAACGGCCTATGTAATGAGATGCGCCGTGTAAAGGCCCCTGTAATGAGATGCGCCGTGTAAAGGCCCCTGTAATGAGATGCGCAATGTAAATGCCACTGTAATGAGATGCGCAGTGTAAATGCCCCGTAATGGGATGCCCAGTGTAAATGCCCCTTAATGAGATGCACAGTGTAAATGCCCTGTAATGAGATGCGCAGTGTAAATGCCCCGTAATGAGATGCACAGTGTAAATGCCCCTGTAATGAGATGCGCATTGTAAATGCCCCTGTAATGACATGCGCAGTGTAAATGCCCCTGTAATGAGATGCGCAGTGTAAATGCCCCTGTAATGAGAAGCGCAGTGTAAATGCCCCGTAATGAGATGCGCAGTGTAAATGCCCCTTTAATGAGATGCGCAGTGTAAATGCTGCGTAATGAGATGCGCAGTGTAAATGCCCTGTAATGAGATGCGCAGTGTAAATGCCCCGTAATGAGATGCACAGTGTAAATGACCCTGTAATGAGATGCGCAGTGTAAATGCCCCGTAATGAGATGCGCAGTGTAAATGCCCTGTAATGAGATGCGCAGTGTAAATGCCCCTGTAATGAGATGCGCAGTGTAAATGCCCGTCAGTGCTATGCAATAATAATATCCTTATCCCTTTGTGTACAGCGCCGCCGTCACTGTCAGTGCTATGTAATACTATCCTTATCCCTGTATGTACAGCGCCGCCGTCACTGTCAGTGCTGTGTATTACTATCCTTATCCCTGTATGTACAGCACCGCCCTCACTGTCAGTGCTATGTAATACTATCCTTATCCCTGTATGTACAGCGCCGCCGTCACTGTCAGTTCTATGTAATACTATCCTTATCCCTGTATGTACAGCGCCACCGTCACTGTCACTGCTATGTAATAATACTATCCTTATCCCTGTATGTACAGCGCCATCGTCACTGTCAGTGCTATGTAATAATAATATCCTTATCCCTGTATGTACAGCGCCGCCGTCACTGTCAGTGCTATGTAATACTATCCTTATCCCTGTATGTACAGCGCCGCCGTCACTGTCAGTGCTGTGTAATACTATCCTTATCCCTGTATGTACAGCGTCGCCGTCACTGTCAGTGCTATGTAATACTATCCTTATCCCTGTATGTACAGCGCCACGTCACTGTCAGTGCTATGTAATACTATCCTTATCCCTGTGTGTACAGCGCCGCCGTCACTGTCAGTGCTATGTAATAATACTATCCTTATCCCGTTATGTACAGTTCCACCATCACTGTCAGTGCTATGTAATAATACTATCCTTATCCCTGTATGTACAGCGCCACGTCACTGTCAGTGCTATGTAATAATACTATCCTTATCCCTGTATGTACAGCGCCGCCGTCACTGTCAGTGCTATGTAATAATACTATCCTTATCCCTGTATGTACAGCGCCGCCGTCACTGTCAGTGCTATGTAATAATAATATCCTTATCCCTGTATGTACAGTGCGCTGTCACTGTCATTGCTATGTAATACTATCCTTATCCCTGTATGTACAATTACATAGCACTGACAGTAATGGCGGCGTTGTACATACAGGGATAAGAATAGTATTATTACATAGCACTGACAGTGACGGCGGCGCTGTACATACAGAGATAAGGATAGTATTATTGCAAAGCAGTGACAGTGACGGCGGCACTGTCCATACAGGGATAAGGATAGTATTATTACATAGCAGTGAATGTGACGGCGGCGCTGTAGATACAGGGATAAGGATTGTATTACATAGCACTGACAGTGACGGCGGCGCCCTGTAAAGGGCAAGTCTGTGGCAATAACAGGGGTGGAGAAAAGTACTTTCTACTCACTGACAGTGATGGCGGCGCTGTACATACAGGGATAAGGATAGTATTATTACATAGCACTGACAGTGACGGCGGCGCTGTACATACAGGAATAAGTGCCGCCGTCACTGTCAGTACTGTCTTATATATCCTATCCTTATCCCTGTATGTACAGCGCCGCCGTCACTGTCAGTGCTATGTAATAATGCTATCCTTAACCCTGTATGTGCAGCGCCGCCGTCACTGTCAGTGCTGTGCAATAATACTATTCTTATCCCTGTATGTACAGCCCCGCCGTCACTGTCAGTGCTATGTAATACTATCCTTATCCCTGTATGTACAACGCCGCCGTCACTGTCAGTGCTATGTAATAATACCATCCTTATCCCTTCCTATAAGAAGTTAGCTAAAAAGTAGCTTCGAAAAACGCTTAGGTTAAGTTTCAGAGTTGCTTCTAATGTACCAAAGCTGGACTTAGACATAATTTCACTCTCACAACATTATGGCTGGTTGGAGACAGTCCGAACCACAAGTACCGGGTCCATGGTTCTGGCCGTATACTGGGGGGACGGGGACGACTCCCATTAACTCCTGACTATACCGGGGATACGCTTATCACAATGCCTTTCTGGTCTGTGCTGAAGCAGGGCATTCTGGCAGCCAAGTGGCTTGACCTTTATTAGTGAGCCTGGTTACCCCCTCTCGGAACCACAGACTTAGAAATCGCCAGCTCATATACAGTGCATAAAATATATTTATATATATACCCTTATACACCATTTTAATAAAAAATATCACAAAATTCTTCTAAGTCCCTCGGGAAGAGTGAAAGACGCACACGTTCATTTTCAGAGCTCCTAGACCTTCCTATAAGAAGTTAGCCAAAAAGTTGCTTCGAAAAACGCTTAGGTTAAGTTTCAGAGTTGCTTCTAATGTACCAAAGCTGGACTTAGACATAATTTCACTCTCACAACATTATGGCTGGTTGGAGACAGTCCGAACCACAAGTACCGGGTCCATGGTTCTGGCCGTATACTGGGGGGACGGGGACGACTCCCATTAACCCCTGACTATACCGGGGATACGTTTATCACAATGCCTTTCTGGTCTGTGCTGAAGCAGGGCATTCTGGCAGCCAAGTGGCTTGACCTTTATTAGTGAGCCTGGTTACCCCCTCTCGGAACCACAGACTTAGAAATCGCCAGCTCATATACAGTGCATAAAATATATTTATATATATACCCTTATACACAATTTTAATAAAAAATATCACAAAATTCTTCTAAGTCCCTCGGGAAGAGTGAAAGACGCGTACGTTCATTTTCAGAGCTCCTAGACCTTCCTATAAGAAGTTAGCCAAAAAGTAGCTTCGAAAAACGCTTAGGTTAAGTTTCAGAGTTGCTTCTAATGTACCAAAGCTGGACTTAGACATAATTTCACTCTCACAACATTATGGCTGGTTGGAGAGGGTCCGAACCACAAGTACCGGGTCCATGGTTCTGGCCGTATACTGGGGGGACGGGGACGACTCCCATTAACCCCTGACTATACCGGGGATACGCTTATCACAATGCCTTTCTGGTCTGTGCTGAAGCAGGGCATTCTGGCAGCCAAGTGGCTTGACCTTTATTAGTGAGCCTGGTTACCCCCTCTCGGAACCACAGACTTAGAAATCGCCAGCTCATATACAGTGCATAAAATATAATTATATATATACCCTTATACACCATTTTAATAAAAAATATCACAAAATTCTTCTAAGTCCTTCGGAAAGAGTGAAAGACGCGCACGTTCATTTTCAGAGCTCCTAGACCTTCCTATAAGAAGTTAGCCAAAAAGTAGCTTCGAAAAACGCTTAGGTTAAGTTTCAGAGTTGCTTCTAATGTACCAAAGCTGGACTTAGACATAATTTCACTCTCACAACATTATGGCTGGTTGGAGAGAGTCCGAACCACAAGTACCGGGTCCATGGTTCTGGCCGTATACTGGGGGGACGGGGACGACTCCCATTAACCCCTGACTATACCGGGGATACGTTTATCCAATGCCTTTCTGGTCTGTGCTGAAGCAGGGCATTCTGGCAGCCAAGTGGCTTGACCTTTATTAGTGAGCCTGGTTACCCCCTCTCGGAACCACAGACTTAGAAATCGCCAGCTCATATACAGTGCATAAAATATATTTATATATATACCCTTATACACCATTTTAATAAAAAATATCACAAAATTCTTCTAAGTCCCTCGGGAAGAGTGAAAGACGCGTACGTTCATTTTCAGAGCTCCTAGACCTTCCTATAAGAAGTTAGCCAAAAAGTAGCTTCGAAAAACGCTTAGGTTAAGTTTCAGAGTTGCTTCTAATGTACCAAAGCTGGACTTAGACATAATTTCACTCTCACAACATTATGGCTGGTTGGAGAGGGTCCGAACCACAAGTACCGGGTCCATGGTTCTGGCCGTATACTGGGGGGACGGGGACGACTCCCATTAACCCCTGACTATACCGGGGATACGCTTATCACAATGCCTTTCTGGTCTGTGCTGAAGCAGGGCATTCTGGCAGGCAAGTGGCTTGACCTTTATTAGTGAGCCTGGTTACCCCCTCTCGGAACCACAGACTTAGAAATCGCCAGCTCATATACAGTGCATAAAATATATTTATATATATACCCTTATACACCATTTTAATAAAAAATATCACAAAATTCTTCTAAGTCCCTCGGGAAGAGTGAAAGACGCGCACGTTCATTTTCAGCAACTTTTTTACACAAAGTTAACAACACATTTGAAGCTCAATATTTCATGGGCTGAAGCGGGGAAGATAGAAAACGTGTGCCCTGTAAAGGCGAAGTCTGTGGCATTAACAGGAAGGGAGAAAAAGTACTTTTTCCCATTTTTAGGTTCAGCGGTAAAATGGCAAGTTTCTATGGAACTGCATCTCGGCTTGTGACTGTGGTTTTCCCGGTCACACAAAAATGCTGAAATTCGACTTATACAGTGTTTTTGCTTATTAAACTTCATGAATTCTCTCCTCTTGACTGTAGAATAGTGTGTTAAGCAAAGCACAATACATTCCTATGTGTAGAAGAAAAGATATACGCGATTTCACAATGTGTTCCTAGAACAGCTGTGAGCAACTTTTTTACACAATGTTAACAACACATTTGAAGCTCAATATTTCATGGGCTGAAGCGGGGAATATAGAAAACGTGTGCCCTGTAAAGGCCAAGTCTGTGGCATTAACAGGAAGGGAGAAAAAGTACTTTCTACCCATTTTTAGGTTCAGCGGTAAAATGGCAAGTTTCTATGGAACTGCATCTCGGCTTGTGACTGTGGTTTTCCCGGTCACACAAAAATGCTGAAATTCGACTTATACAGTGTTTGTGCTTATTAAACTTGATGAATTCTCTCCTCTTGACTGTAGAATAGTGTGTAAAGCAAAGCACAATACATTCCTATGTGTAGAAGCAAAGATATACGCGATTTCACAATGTGTTCCTAGAACAGCTGTGAGCAACTTTTTTACACAATGTTAACAACACATTTGAAGCTCAATATTTCATGGGCTGAAGCGGGGAAGATAGAAAACGTGTGCCCTGTAAAGGCGAAGTCTGTGGCATTAACAGGAAGGGAGAAAAAGTACTTTCTACCCATTTTTAGGTTCAGCGGTAAAATGGCAAGTTTCTATGGAACTGCATCTCGGCTTGTGACTGTGGTCTTCCCGGTCACACAATAATGCTGAAAATTGACTTATACAGTGTTTTTGCTTATTAAACTTGATGAATTCTCTCCTCTTGACTGTAGAATAGTGTGTAAAGCAAAGCACAATACATTGCTATGTGTAGAAGCAAAGATATACGCGATTTCACAATGTGTTCCTAGAACAGCTGTGAGCAACTTTTTTACACCACGTTAACAACAGATTTGAAGCTCAATATTTCATGGGCTGAAGCGGGGAAGATAGAAAACGTGTGCCCTGTAAAGGCGAAGTCTGTGGCATTAACAGGAAGGGAGAAAAAGTACTTTCTACCCATTTTTAGGTTCAGCGGTAAAATGGCAAGTTTCTATGGAACTGCATCTCGGCTTGTGACTGTGGTTTTCCCGGTCACACAAAAATGCTGAAATTCGACTTATACAGTGTTTTTGCTTATTAAACTTGATGAATTCTCTCCTCTTGACTGTAGAATAGTGTGTAAAGCAAAGCACAATACATTCCTATGTGTAGAAGCAAAGATATACGCGATTTCACAATGTGTTCCTAGAACAGCTGTGAGCAACTTTTTTACACAATGTTAACAACACATTTGAAGCTCAATATTTCATGGGCTGAAGCGGGGAAGATAGAAAACGTGTGCCCTGTAAAGGCGAAGTCTGTGGCATTAACAGGAAGGGAGAAAAAGTACTTTCTACCCATTTTTAGGTTCAGCGGTAAAACGGCAAGTTTCTATGGAACTGCATCTCGGCTTGTGACTGTGGTTTTCCCGGTCACACAAAAATGCTGAAATTCGACTTATACAGAGTTTTTGCTTATTAAACTTGATGAATTCTCTCCTCTTGACTGTAGAATGGTGTGTAAAGCAAAGCACAATACATTCCTATGTGTAGAAGAAAAGATATACGCGATTTCACAATGTGTTCCTAGAACAGCTGTGAGCAACTTTTTTACACAACGTTAACAACACATTTGAAGCTCAATATTTCATGGGCTGAAGCGGGGAAGATAGAAAACGTGTGCCCTGTAAAGGCGAAGTCTGTGGCATTAACAGGAAGGGAGAAAAAGTACTTTCTACCCATTTTTAGGTTCAGCGGTAAAATGGCAAGTTTCTATGGAACTGCATCTCGGCTTGTGACTGTGGTTTTCCCGGTCACACAAAAATGCTGAAATTCGACTTATACAGTGTTTTTGCTTATTAAACTTGATGAATTCTCTCCTCTTGACTGTAGAATAGTGTGTAAAGCAAAGCACAATACATTCCTATGTGTAGAAGCAAAGATATACGCGATTTCACAATGTGTTCCTAGAACAGCTGTGAGCAACTTTTTTACACAATGTTAACAACACATTTGAAGCTCAATATTTCATGGGCTGAAGCGGGGAAGATAGAAAACGTGTGCCCTGTAAAGGCGAAGTCTGTGGCATTAACAGGAAGGGAGAAAAAGTACTTTCTACCCATTTTTAGGTTCAGCGGTAAAACGGCAAGTTTCTATGGAACTGCATCTCGGCTTGTGACTGTGGTTTTCCCGGTCACACAAAAATGCTGAAATTCGACTTATACAGAGTTTTTGCTTATTAAACTTGATGAATTCTCTCCTCTTGACTGTAGAATGGTGTGTAAAGCAAAGCACAATACATTCCTATGTGTAGAAGAAAAGATATACGCGATTTCACAATGTGTTCCTAGAACAGCTGTGAGCAACTTTTTTACACAACGTTAACAACACATTTGAAGCTCAATATTTCATGGGCTGAAGCGGGGAAGATAGAAAACGTGTGCCCTGTAAAGGCGAAGTCTGTGGCATTAACAGGAAGGGAGAAAAAGTACTTTCTACCCATTTTTAGGTTCAGCGGTAAAATGGCAAGTTTCTATGGAACTGCATCTCGGCTTGTGACTGTGGTTTTCCCGGTCACACAAAAATGCTGAAATTCGACTTATACAGTGTTTTTGCTTATTAAACTTGATGAATTCTCTCCTCTTGACTGTAGAATAGTGTGTAAAGCAAAGCACAATACATTCCTATGTGTAGAAGCAAAGATATACGCGATTTCACAATGTGTTCCTAGAACAGCTGTGAGCAACTTTTTTACACAATGTTAACAACACATTTGAAGCTCAATATTTCATGGGCTGAAGCGGGGAAGATAGAAAACGTGTGCCCTGTAAAGGCGAAGTCTGTGGCATTAACAGGAAGGGAGAAAAAGTACTTTCTACCCATTTTTAGGTTCAGCGGTAAAACGGCAAGTTTCTATGGAACTGCATCTCGGCTTGTGACTGTGGTTTTCCCGGTCACACAAAAATGCTGAAATTCGACTTATACAGAGTTTTTGCTTATTAAACTTGATGAATTCTCTCCTCTTGACTGTAGAATGGTGTGTAAAGCAAAGCACAATACATTCCTATGTGTAGAAGAAAAGATATACGCGATTTCACAATGTGTTCCTAGAACAGCTGTGAGCAACTTTTTTACACAACGTTAACAACACATTTGAAGCTCAATATTTCATGGGCTGAAGCGGGGAAGATAGAAAACGTGTGCCCTGTAAAGGCGAAGTCTGTGGCATTAACAGGAAGGGAGAAAAAGTACTTTCTACCCATTTTTAGGTTCAGCGGTAAAATGGCAAGTTTCTATGGAACTGCATCTCGGCTTGTGACTGTGGTTTTCCCGGTCACACAATAATGCTGAAATTCGACTTATACAGTGTTTTTGCTTATTAAACTTGATGAATTCTCTCCTCTTGACTGTAGAATAGTGTGTAAAGCAAAGCACAATACATTCCTATGTGTAGAAGCAAAGATATACGCGATTTCACAATGTGTTCCTAGAACAGCTGTGAGCAACTTTTTTACACAATGTTAACAACACATTTGAAGCTCAATATTTCATGGGCTGAAGCGGGGAAGATAGAAAACGTGTGCCCTGTAAAGGCGAAGTCTGTGGCATTAACAGGAAGGGAGAAAAAGTACTTTCTACCCATTTTTAGGTTCAGCGGTAAAACGGCAAGTTTCTATGGAACTGCATCTCGTCTTGTGACTGTGGTTTTCCCGGTCACACAAAAATGCTGAAATTCGACTTATACAGAGTTTTTGCTTATTAAACTTGATGAATTCTCTCCTCTTGACTGTAGAATGGTGTGTAAAGCAAAGCACAATACATTCCTATGTGTAGAAGAAAAGATATACGCGATTTCACAATGTGTTCCTAGAACAGCTGTGACCAACTTTTTTACACAACGTTAACAACACATTTGAAGCTCAATATTTCATGGGCTGAAGCGGGGAAGATAGAAAACGTGTGCCCTGTAAAGGCGAAGTCTGTGGCATTAACAGGAAGGGAGAAAAAGTACTTTCTACCCATTTTTAGGTTCAGCGGTAAAACGGCAAGTTTCTATGGAACTGCATCTCGGCTTGTGACTGTGGTTTTCCCGGTCACACAAAAATGCTGAAATTCGACTTATACAGTGTTTTTGCTTATTAAACTTGATGAATTCTCTCCTCTTGACTGTAGAATAGTGTGTAAAGCAAAGCACAATACATTGCTATGTGTAGAAGCAAAGATATACGCGATTTCACAATGTGTTCCTAGAACAGCTGTGAGCAACTTTTTTACACAATGTTAACAACAGATTTGAAGCTCAATATTTCATGGGCTGAAGCGGGGAAGATAGAAAACGTGTGCCCTGTAAAGGCGAAGTCTGTGGCATTAACAGGAAGGGAGAAAAAGTACTTTCTACCCATTTTTAGGTTCAGCGGTAAAATGGCAAGTTTCTATGGAACTGCATCTCGTCTTGTGACTGTGGTTTTCCCGGTCACACAAAAATGCTGAAATTCGACTTATACAGTGTTTTTGCTTATTAAACTTGATGAATTCTCTCCTCTTGACTGTAGAATAGTGTGTAAAGCAAAGCACAATACATTCCTATGTGTAGAAGAAAAGATATACGCGATTTCACAATGTGTTCCTAGAACAGCTGTGAGCAACTTTTTTACACAATGTTAACAACACATTTGAAGCTCAATATTTCATGGGCTGAAGCGGGGAAGATAGAAAACGTGTGCCCTGTAAAGGCGAAGTCTGTGGCATTAACAGGAAGGGAGAAAAAGTACTTTCTACCCATTTTTAGGTTCAGCGGTAAAATGGCAAGTTTCTATGGAACTGCATCTCTTCTTGTGACTGTGGTTTTCCCGGTCACACAAAAATGCTGAAATTCGACTTATACAGTGTTTTTGCTTATTAAACTTCATGAATTCTCTCCTCTTGACTGTAGAATAGTGTGTTAAGCAAAGCACAATACATTCCTATGTGTAGAAGAAAAGATATACGCGATTTCACAATGTGTTCCTAGAACAGCTGTGACCAACTTTTTTACACAACGTTAACAACACATTTGAAGCTCAATATTTCATGGGCTGAAGCGGGGAAGATAGAAAACGTGTGCCCTGTAAAGGCGAAGTCTGTGGCATTAATAGGAAGGGAGAAAAAGTACTTTCTACCCATTTTTAGGTTCAGCGGTAAAATGGCAAGTTTTTATGGAACTGCATCTCGGCTTGTGACTGTGGTTTTCCCGGTCACACAAAAATGCTGAAATTCGACTTATACAGTGTTTTTGCTTATTAAACTTGATGAATTCTCTCCTCTTGACTGTAGAATAGTGTGTAAAGCAAAGCACAATACATTGGTATGTGTAGAAGCAAAGATATACGCGATTTCACAATGTGTTCCTAGAACAGCTGTGAGCAACTTTTTTACACCACGTTAACAACACATTTGAAGCTCAATATTTCATGGGCTGAAGCGGGGAAGATAGAAAACGTGTGCCCTGTAAAGGCGAAGTCTGTGGCATTAACAGGAAGGGAGAAAAAGTACTTTCTACCCATTTTTAGGTTCAGCGGTAAAATGGCAAGTTTCTATGGAACTGCATCTCGGCTTGTGACTGTGGTTTTCCCGGTCACACAAAAATGCTGAAATTCGACTTATACAGTGTTTTTGCTTATTAAACTTGATGAATTCTCTCCTCTTGACTGTAGAATAGTGTGTAAAGCAAAGCACAATACATTGCTATGTGTAGAAGCAAAGATATACGCGATTTCACAATGTGTTCCTAGAACAGCTGTGAGCAACTTTTTTACACAATGTTAACAACACATTTGAAGCTCAATATTTCATGGGCTGAAGCGGGGAAGATAGAAAACGTGTGCCCTGTAAAGGCGAAGTCTGTGGCATTAACAGGAAGGGAGAAAAAGTACTTTCTACCCATTTTTAGGTTCAGCGGTAAAATGGCAAGTTTCTATGGAACTGCATCTCGGCTTGTGACTGTGGTTTTCCCGGTCACACAAAAATGCTGAAATTCGACTTATACAGTGTTTTTGCTTATTAAACTTGATGAATTCTCTCCTCTTGACTGTAGAATAGTGTGTAAAGCAAAGCACAATACATTCCTATGTGTAGAAGCAAAGATATACGCGATTTCACAATGTGTTCCTAGAACAGCTGTGAGCAACTTTTTTACACAATGTTAACAACACATTTGAAGCTCAATTTTTCATGGGCTGAAGCGGGGAAGATAGAAAACGTGTGCCCTGTAAAGGCGAAGTCTGTGGCATTAACAGGAAGGGAGAAAAAGTACTTTCTACCCATTTTTAGGTTCAGCGGTAAAATGGCAAGTTTCTATGGAACTGCATCTCGTCTTGTGACTGTGGTTTTCCCGGTCACACAAAAATGCTGAAATTCGACTTATACAGTGTTTTTGCTTATTAAACTTGATGAATTCTCTCCTCTTGACTGTAGAATAGTGTGTAAAGCAAAGCACAATACATTCCTATGTGTAGAAGAAAAGATATACGCGATTTCACAATGTGTTCCTAGAACAGCTGTGAGCAACTTTTTTACACCACGTTAACAACACATTTGAAGCTCAATATTTCATGGGCTGAAGCGGGGAAGATAGAAAACGTGTGCCCTGTAAAGGCGAAGTCTGTGGCATTAACAGGAAGGGAGAAAAAGTACTTTCTACCCATTTTTAGGTTCAGCGGTAAAATGGCAAGTTTCTATGGAACTGCATCTCGGCTTGTGACTGTGGTTTTCCCGGTCACACAAAAATGCTGAAATTCGACTTATACAGTGTTTTTGCTTATTAAACTTGATGAATTCTCTCCTCTTGACTGTAGAATAGTGTGTAAAGCAAAGCACAATACATTGCTATGTGTAGAAGCAAAGATATACGCGATTTCACAATGTGTTCCTAGAACAGCTGTGAGCAACTTTTTTACACAATGTTAACAACAGATTTGAAGCTCAATATTTCATGGGCTGAAGCGGGGAAGATAGAAAACGTGTGCCCTGTAAAGGCGAAGTCTGTGGCATTAACAGGAAGGGAGAAAAAGTACTTTCTACCCATTTTTAGGTTCAGCGGTAAAATGGCAAGTTTCTATGGAACTGCATCTCGTCTTGTGACTGTGGTTTTCCCGGTCACACAAAAATGCTGAAATTCGACTTATACAGTGTTTTTGCTTATTAAACTTGATGAATTCTCTCCTCTTGACTGTAGAATAGTGTGTAAAGCAAAGCACAATACATTCCTATGTGTAGAAGAAAAGATATACGCGATTTCACAATGTGTTCCTAGAACAGCTGTGAGCAACTTTTTTACACAATGTTAACAACACATTTGAAGCTCAATATTTCATGGGCTGAAGCGGGGAAGATAGAAAACGTGTGCCCTGTAAAGGCGAAGTCTGTGGCATTAACAGGAAGGGAGAAAAAGTACTTTCTACCCATTTTTAGGTTCAGCGGTAAAATGGCAAGTTTCTATGGAACTGCATCTCTTCTTGTGACTGTGGTTTTCCCGGTCACACAAAAATGCTGAAATTCGACTTATACAGTGTTTTTGCTTATTAAACTTGATGAATTCTCTCCTCTTGACTGTAGAATAGTGTGTAAAGCAAAGCACAATACATTCCTATGTGTAGAAGCAAAGATATACGCGATTTCACAATGTGTTCCTAGAACAGCTGTGAGCAACTTTTTTACACAATGTTAACAACACATTTGAAGCTCAATATTTCATGGGCTGAAGCGGGGAAGATAGAAAACGTGTGCCCTGTAAAGGCGAAGTCTGTGGCATTAACAGGAAGGGAGAAAAAGTACTTTCTACCCATTTTTAGGTTCAGCGGTAAAATGGCAAGTTTCTATGGAACTGCATCTCGGCTTGTGACTGTGGTTTTCCCGGTCACACAAAAATGCTGAAATTCGACTTATACAGTGTTTTTGCTTATTAAACTTGATGAATTCTCTCCTCTTGACTGTAGAATAGTGTGTAAAGCAAAGCACAATACATTCCTATGTGTAGAAGCAAAGATATACGCGATTTCACAATGTGTTCCTAGAACAGCTGTGAGCAACTTTTTTACACAATGTTAACAACACATTTGAAGCTCAATTTTTCATGGGCTGAAGCGGGGAAGATAGAAAACGTGTGCCCTGTAAAGGCGAAGTCTGTGGCATTAACAGGAAGGGAGAAAAAGTACTTTCTACCCATTTTTAGGTTCAGCGGTAAAATGGCAAGTTTCTATGGAACTGCATCTCGTCTTGTGACTGTGGTTTTCCCGGTCACACAAAAATGCTGAAATTCGACTTATACAGTGTTTTTGCTTATTAAACTTGATGAATTCTCTCCTCTTGACTGTAGAATAGTGTGTAAAGCAAAGCACAATACATTCCTATGTGTAGAAGAAAAGATATACGCGATTTCACAATGTGTTCCTAGAACAGCTGTGAGCAACTTTTTTACACAATGTTAACAACACATTTGAAGCTCAATATTTCATGGGCTGAAGCGGGGAAGATAGAAAACGTGTGCCCTGTAAAGGCGAAGTCTGTGGCATTAACAGGAAGGGAGAAAAAGTACTTTCTACCCATTTTTAGGTTCAGCGGTAAAACGGCAAGTTTCTATGGAACTGTATCTCGGCTTGTGACTGTGGTTTTCCCGGTCACACAAAAATGCTGAAATTCGACTTATACAGTGTTTTTGCTTATTAAACTTGATGAATTCTCTCCTCTTGACTGTAGAATAGTGTGTAAAGCAAAGCACAATACATTGCTATGTGTAGAAGCAAAGATATACGCGATTTCACAATGTGTTCCTAGAACAGCTGTGAGCAACTTTTTTACACCACGTTAACAACAGATTTGAAGCTCAATATTTCATGGGCTGAAGCGGGGAAGATAGAAAACGTGTGCCCTGTAAAGGCGAAGTCTGTGGCATTAACAGGAAGGGAGAAAAAGTACTTTCTACCCATTTTTAGGTTCAGCGGTAAAATGGCAAGTTTCTATGGAACTGCATCTCGGCTTGTGACTGTGGTTTTCCCGGTCACACAAAAATGCTGAAATTCGACTTATACAGTGTTTTTGCTTATTAAACTTGATGAATTCTCTCCTCTTGACTGTAGAATAGTGTGTAAAGCAAAGCACAATACATTCCTATGTGTAGAAGCAAAGATATACGCGATTTCACAATGTGTTCCTAGAACAGCTGTGAGCAACTTTTTTACACAATGTTAACAACACATTTGAAGCTCAATTTTTCATGGGCTGAAGCGGGGAAGATAGAAAACGTGTGCCCTGTAAAGGCGAAGTCTGTGGCATTAACAGGAAGGGAGAAAAAGTACTTTCTACCCATTTTTAGGTTCAGCTGTAAAACGGCAAGTTTCTATGGAACTGCATCTCGGCTTGTGACTGTGATTTTCCCGGTCACACAAAAATGCTGAAATTCGACTTATACAGAGTTTTTGCTTATTAAACTTGATGAATTCTCTCCTCTTGACTGTAGAATAGTGTGTAAAGCAAAGCACAATACATTCCTATGTGTAGAAGAAAAGATATACGCGATTTCACAATGTGTTCCTAGAACAGCTGTGAGCAACTTTTTTACACAAAGTTAACAACACATTTGAAGCTCAATATTTCATGGGCTGAAGCGGGGAAGATAGAAAACGTGTGCCCTGTAAAGGCGAAGTCTGTGGCATTAACAGGAAGGGAGAAAAAGTACTTTATACCCATTTTTAGGTTCAGCGGTAAAATGGCAAGTTTCTATGGAACTGCATCTCGGCTTGTGACTGTGGTTTTCCCGGTCACACAAAAATGCTGAAATTCGACTTATACAGTGTTTTTGCTTATTAAACTTGATGAATTCTCTCCTCTTGACTGTAGAATAGTGTGTAAAGCAAAGCACAATACATTCCTATGTGTAGAAGAAAAGATATACGCGATTTCACAATGTGTTCCTAGAACAGCTGTGAGCAACTTTTTTACACAATGTTAACAACACATTTGAAGCTCAATATTTCATGGGCTGAAGCGGGGAAGATAGAAAACGTGTGCCCTGTAAAGGCGAAGTCTGTGGCATTAACAGGAAGGGAGAAAAAGTACTTTCTACCCATTTTTAGGTTCAGCGGTAAAATGGCAAGTTTCTATGGAACTGCATCTCCTCTTGTGACTGTGGTTTTCCCGGTCACACAAAAATGCTGAAATTCGACTTATACAGTGTTTTTGCTTATTAAACTTGATGAATTCTCTCCTCTTGACTGTAGAATAGTGTGTTAAGCAAAGCACAATACATTCCTATGTGTAGAAGAAAAGATATACGCGATTTCACAATGTGTTCCTAGAACAGCTGTGAGCAACTTTTTTACACAATGTTAACAACACATTTGAAGCTCAATATTTCATGGGCTGAAGCGGGGAAGATAGAAAACGTGTGCCCTGTAAAGGCGAAGTCTGTGGCATTAACAGGAAGGGAGAAAAAGTACTTTCTACCCATTTTTAGGTTCAGCGGTAATGCCTTTCTGGTCTGTGCTGAAGCAGGGCATTCTGGCAGCCAAGTGGCTTGACCTTTATTAGTGAGCCTGGTTACCCCCTCTCGGAACCACAGACTTAGAAATCGCCAGCTCATATACAGTGCATAAAATATATTTATATATATACCCTTATACACCATTTAATAAAAAATATCACAAAATTCTTCTAAGTCCCTCGGGAAGAGTGAAAGACGCGCACGTTCATTTTCAGAGCTCCTAGACCTTCCTATAAGAAGTTAGCCAAAAAGTAGCTTCGAAAAACGCTTAGGTTAAGTTTCAGAGTTGCTTCTAATGTACCAAAGCTGGACTTAGACATAATTTCACTCTCACAACATTATGGCTGGTTGGAGACAGTCCGAACCACAAGTACCGGGTCCATGGTTCTGGCCGTATACTGGGGGGACGGGGACGACTCCCATTAACCCCTGACTATACCGGGGATACGCTTATCACAATGCCTTTCTGGTCTGTGCTGAAGCAGGGCATTCTGGCAGCCAAGTGGCTTGACCTTTATTAGTGAGCCTGGTTACCCCCTCTCGGAACCACAGACTTAGAAATCGCCAGCTCATATACAGTGCATAAAATATATTTATATATATATACCCTTATACACCATTTTAATAAAAAATATCACAAAATTCTTCTAAGTCCCTCGGGAAGAGTGAAAGACGCGCACGTTCATTTTCAGAGCTCCTAGACCTTCCTATAAGAAGTTAGCCAAAAAGTAGCTTCGAAAAACGCTTAGGTTAAGTTTCAGAGTTGCTTCTAATGTACCAAGCTGGACTTAGACATAATTTCACTCTCACAACATTATGGCTGGTTGGAGACAGTCCGAACCACAAGTACCGGGTCCATGGTTCTGGCCGTATACTGGGGGGACAGGGACGACTCCCATTAACCCCTGACTATACCGGGGATACGCTTATCACAATGCCTTTCTGGTCTGTGCTGAAGCAGGGCATTCTGGCAGCCAAGTGGCTTGACCTTTATTAGTGAGCCTGGTTACCCCCTCTCGGAACCACAGACTTAGAAATCGCCAGCTCATATACAGTGCATAAAATATATTTATATATATACCCTTATACACCATTTTAATAAAAAATATCACAAAATTCTTCTAAGTCCCTCGGGAAGAGTGAAAGACGCGCACGTTCATTTTCAGAGCTCCTAGACCTTCCTATAAGAAGTTAGCCAAAAAGTAGTTTTGAAAATCGCTTAGGTTAAGTTTCAGAGTTGCTTCTAATGTACCAAAGCTGGACTTAGACATAATTTCACTCTCACACCATTATGGCTGGTTGGAGATAGTCCGAACCACAAGTACCGGGTCCATGGTTCTGGCCGTATACTGGGGGGACGGGGACGACTCCCATTAACCCCTGACTATACCGGGGATATGCTTATCACAATGCCTTTCTGGTCTGTGCTGAAGCAGGGCATTCTGGCAGCCAAGTGGCTTGACCTTTATTAGTGAGCCTGGTTACCCCCTCTCGGAACCACAGACTTAGAAATCGCCAGCTCATATACAGTGCATAAAATATATTTATATATATACCCTTATACACCATTTTAATAAAAAATATCACAAAATTCTTCTAAGTCCCTCGGGAAGAGTGAAAGACGCGCACGTTCATTTTCAGAGCTCCTAGACCTTCCTATAAGAAGTTAGCCAAAAAGTAGCTTCGAAAAACGCTTAGGTTAAGTTTCAGAGTTGCTTCTAATGTACCAAAGCTGGACTTAGACATAATTTCACTCTCACAACATTATGGCTGGTTGGAGACAGTCCGAACCACAAGTACCGGGTCCATGGTTCTGGCCGTATACTGGGGGGACGGGGACGACTCCCATTAACCCCTGACTATACCGGGGATACGCTTATCACAATGCCTTTCTGGTCTGTGCTGAAGCAGGGCATTCTGGCAGCCAAGTGGCTTGACCTTTATTAGTGAGCCTGGTTACCCCCTCTCGGAACCACAGACTTAGAAATCGCCAGCTCATATACAGTGCATAAAATATATTTATATATATACCCTTATACACCATTTAATAAAAAATATCACAAAATTCTTCTAAGTCCCTCGGGAAGAGTGAAAGACGCGCACGTTCATTTTCAGAGCTCCTAGACCTTCCTATAAGAAGTTAGCCAAAAAGTAGCTTCGAAAAACGCTTAGGTTAAGTTTCAGAGTTGCTTCTAATGTACCAAAGCTGGACTTAGACATAATTTCACTCTCACAACATTATGGCTGGTTGGAGACAGTCCGAACCACAAGTACCGGGTCCATGGTTCTGGCCGTATACTGGGGGGACGGGGACGACTCCCATTAACCCCTGACTATACCGGGGATACGCTTATCACAATGCCTTTCTGGTCTGTGCTGAAGCAGGGCATTCTGGCAGCCAAGTGGCTTGACCTTTATTAGTGAGCCTGGTTACCCCCTCTCGGAACCACAGACTTAGAAATCGCCAGCTCATATACAGTGCATAAAATATATTTATATATATATACCCTTATACACCATTTTAATAAAAAATATCACAAAATTCTTCTAAGTCCCTCGGGAAGAGTGAAAGACGCGCACGTTCATTTTCAGAGCTCCTAGACCTTCCTATAAGAAGTTAGCCAAAAAGTAGCTTCGAAAAACGCTTAGGTTAAGTTTCAGAGTTGCTTCTAATGTACCAAGCTGGACTTAGACATAATTTCACTCTCACAACATTATGGCTGGTTGGAGACAGTCCGAACCACAAGTACCGGGTCCATGGTTCTGGCCGTATACTGGGGGGACAGGGACGACTCCCATTAACCCCTGACTATACCGGGGATACGCTTATCACAATGCCTTTCTGGTCTGTGCTGAAGCAGGGCATTCTGGCAGCCAAGTGGCTTGACCTTTATTAGTGAGCCTGGTTACCCCCTCTCGGAACCACAGACTTAGAAATCGCCAGCTCATATACAGTGCATAAAATATATTTATATATATACCCTTATACACCATTTTAATAAAAAATATCACAAAATTCTTCTAAGTCCCTCGGGAAGAGTGAAAGACGCGCACGTTCATTTTCAGAGCTCCTAGACCTTCCTATAAGAAGTTAGCCAAAAAGTAGTTTTGAAAATCGCTTAGGTTAAGTTTCAGAGTTGCTTCTAATGTACCAAAGCTGGACTTAGACATAATTTCACTCTCACACCATTATGGCTGGTTGGAGATAGTCCGAACCACAAGTACCGGGTCCATGGTTCTGGCCGTATACTGGGGGGACGGGGACGACTCCCATTAACCCCTGACTATACCGGGGATATGCTTATCACAATGCCTTTCTGGTCTGTGCTGAAGCAGGGCATTCTGGCAGCCAAGTGGCTTGACCTTTATTAGTGAGCCTGGTTACCCCCTCTCGGAACCACAGACTTAGAAATCGCCAGCTCATATACAGTGCATAAAATATATTTATATATATACCCTTATACACCATTTTAATAAAAAATATCACAAAATTCTTCTAAGTCCCTCGGGAAGAGTGAAAGACGCGCACGTTCATTTTCAGAGCTCCTAGACCTTCCTATAAGAAGTTAGCCAAAAAGTAGCTTCGAAAAACGCTTAGGTTAAGTTTCAGAGTTGCTTCTAATGTACCAAAGCTGGACTTAGACATAATTTCACTCTCACAACATTATGGCTGGTTGGAGACAGTCCGAACCACAAGTACCGGGTCCATGGTTCTGGCCGTATACTGGGGGGACGGGGACGACTCCCATTAACCCCTGACTATACCGGGGATACGCTTATCACAATGCCTTTCTGGTCTGTGCTGAAGCAGGGCATTCTGGCAGCCAAGTGGCTTGACCTTTATTAGTGAGCCTGGTTACCCCCTCTCGGAACCACAGACTTAGAAATCGCCAGCTCATATACAGTGCATAAAATATATTTATATATATACCCTTATACACCATTTTAATAAAAAATATCACAAAATTCTTCTAAGTCCCTCGGGAAGAGTGAAAGACGCGTACGTTCATTTTCAGAGCTCCTAGACCTTCCTATAAGAAGTTAGCCAAAAAGTAGCTTCGAAAAACGCTTAGGTTAAGTTCCATAGTTGCTTCTAATGTACCAAAGCTGGACTTAGACATAATTTCACTCTCACAACATTATGGCTGGTTGGAGAGGGTCCGAAACACAAGTATCGGGTCCATGGTTCTGGCCGTATACTGGGGGGACGGGGACGACTCCCATTAACCCCTGACTATACCGGGGATACGCTTATCACAATGCCTTTCTGGTCTGTGCTGAAGCAGGGCATTCTGGCAGCCAAGTGGCTTGACCTTTATTAGTGAGCCTGGTTACCCCCTCTCGGAACCACAGACTTAGAAATCGCCAGCTCATATACAGTGCATAAAATATATTTATATATATATACCCTTATACACCATTTTAATAAAAAATATCACAAAATTCTTCTAAGTCCCTCGGGAAGAGTGAAAGACGCGCACGTTCATTTTCAGAGCTCCTAGACCTTCCTATAAGAAGTTAGCCAAAAAGTAGCTTCGAAAAACGCTTAGGTTAAGTTCCATAGTTGCTTCTAATGTACCAAAGCTGGACTTAGACATAATTTCACTCTCACACCATTATGGCTGGTTGGAGATAGTCCGAACCACAAGTACCGGGTCCATGGTTCTGGCCGTATACTGGGGGGACGGGGACGACTCCCATTAACCCCTGACTATACCGGGGATATGCTTATCACAATGCCTTTCTGGTCTGTGCTGAAGCAGGGCATTCTGGCAGCCAAGTGGCTTGACCTTTATTAGTGAGCCTGGTTACCCCCTCTCGGAACCACAGACTTAGAAATCGCCAGCTCATATACAGTGCATAAAATATATTTATATATATACCCTTATACACCATTTTAATAAAAAATATCACAAAATTCTTCTAAGTCCCTCGGGAAGAGTGAAAGACGCGCACGTTCATTTTCAGAGCTCCTAGACCTTCCTATAAGAAGTTAGCCAAAAAGGAGCTTCGAAAAACGCTTAGGTTAAGTTTCAGAGTTGCTTCTAATGTACCAAAGCTGGACTTAGACATAATTTCACTCTCACAACATTATGGCTGGTTGGAGACAGTCCGAACCACAAGTACCGGGTCCATGGTTCTGGCCGTATACTGGGGGGACGGGGACGACTCCCATTAACCCCTGACTATACCGGGGATACGCTTATCACAATGCCTTTCTGGTCTGTGCTGAAGCAGGGCATTCTGGCAGCCAAGTGGCTTGACCTTTATTAGTGAGCCTGGTTACCCCCTCTCGGAACCACAGACTTAGAAATCGCCAGCTCATATACAGTGCATAAAATATATTTATATATATACCCTTATACACCATTTAATAAAAAATATCACAAAATTCTTCTAAGTCCCTCGGGAAGAGTGAAAGACGCGCACGTTCATTTTCAGAGCTCCTAGACCTTCCTATAAGAAGTTAGCCAAAAAGTAGCTTCGAAAAACGCTTAGGTTAAGTTTCAGAGTTGCTTCTAATGTACCAAAGCTGGACTTAGACATAATTTCACTCTCACAACATTATGGCTGGTTGGAGACAGTCCGAACCACAAGTACCGGGTCCATGGTTCTGGCCGTATACTGGGGGGACGGGGACGACTCCCATTAACCCCTGACTATACCGGGGATACGCTTATCACAATGCCTTTCTGGTCTGTGCTGAAGCAGGGCATTCTGGCAGCCAAGTGGCTTGACCTTTATTAGTGAGCCTGGTTACCCCCTCTCGGAACCACAGACTTAGAAATCGCCAGCTCATATACAGTGCATAAAATATATTTATATATATATACCCTTATACACCATTTTAATAAAAAATATCACAAAATTCTTCTAAGTCCCTCGGGAAGAGTGAAAGACGCGCACGTTCATTTTCAGAGCTCCTAGACCTTCCTATAAGAAGTTAGCCAAAAAGTAGCTTCGAAAAACGCTTAGGTTAAGTTTCAGAGTTGCTTCTAATGTACCAAGCTGGACTTAGACATAATTTCACTCTCACAACATTATGGCTGGTTGGAGACAGTCCGAACCACAAGTACCGGGTCCATGGTTCTGGCCGTATACTGGGGGGACAGGGACGACTCCCATTAACCCCTGACTATACCGGGGATACGCTTATCACAATGCCTTTCTGGTCTGTGCTGAAGCAGGGCATTCTGGCAGCCAAGTGGCTTGACCTTTATTAGTGAGCCTGGTTACCCCCTCTCGGAACCACAGACTTAGAAATCGCCAGCTCATATACAGTGCATAAAATATATTTATATATATACCCTTATACACCATTTTAATAAAAAATATCACAAAATTCTTCTAAGTCCCTCGGGAAGAGTGAAAGACGCGCACGTTCATTTTCAGAGCTCCTAGACCTTCCTATAAGAAGTTAGCCAAAAAGTAGTTTTGAAAATCGCTTAGGTTAAGTTTCAGAGTTGCTTCTAATGTACCAAAGCTGGACTTAGACATAATTTCACTCTCACACCATTATGGCTGGTTGGAGATAGTCCGAACCACAAGTACCGGGTCCATGGTTCTGGCCGTATACTGGGGGGACGGGGACGACTCCCATTAACCCCTGACTATACCGGGGATATGCTTATCACAATGCCTTTCTGGTCTGTGCTGAAGCAGGGCATTCTGGCAGCCAAGTGGCTTGACCTTTATTAGTGAGCCTGGTTACCCCCTCTCGGAACCACAGACTTAGAAATCGCCAGCTCATATACAGTGCATAAAATATATTTATATATATACCCTTATACACCATTTTAATAAAAAATATCACAAAATTCTTCTAAGTCCCTCGGGAAGAGTGAAAGACGCGCACGTTCATTTTCAGAGCTCCTAGACCTTCCTATAAGAAGTTAGCCAAAAAGTAGCTTCGAAAAACGCTTAGGTTAAGTTTCAGAGTTGCTTCTAATGTACCAAAGCTGGACTTAGACATAATTTCACTCTCACAACATTATGGCTGGTTGGAGACAGTCCGAACCACAAGTACCGGGTCCATGGTTCTGGCCGTATACTGGGGGGACGGGGACGACTCCCATTAACCCCTGACTATACCGGGGATACGCTTATCACAATGCCTTTCTGGTCTGTGCTGAAGCAGGGCATTCTGGCAGCCAAGTGGCTTGACCTTTATTAGTGAGCCTGGTTACCCCCTCTCGGAACCACAGACTTAGAAATCGCCAGCTCATATACAGTGCATAAAATATATTTATATATATACCCTTATACACCATTTTAATAAAAAATATCACAAAATTCTTCTAAGTCCCTCGGGAAGAGTGAAAGACGCGCACGTTCATTTTCAGAGCTCCTAGACCTTCCTATAAGAAGTTAGCCAAAAAGTAGCTTCGAAAAACGCTTAGGTTAAGTTTCAGAGTTGCTTCTAATGTACCAAGCTGGACTTAGACAATTTCACTCTCACAACATTATGGCTGGTTGGAGACAGTCCGAACCACAAGTACCGGGTCCATGGTTCTGGCCGTATACTGGGGGGACGGGGACGACTCCCATTAACCCCTGACTATACCGGGGATACGCTTATCACAATGCCTTTCTGGTCTGTGCTGAAGCAGGGCATTCTGGCAGCCAAGTGGCTTGACCTTTATTAGTGAGCCTGGTTACCCCCTCTCGGAACCACAGACTTAGAAATCGCCAGCTCATATACAGTGCATAAAATATATTTATATATATACCCTTATACACCATTTTAATAAAAAATATCACAAAATTCTTCTAAGTCCCTCGGGAAGAGTGAAAGACGCGCACGTTCATTTTCAGAGCTCCTAGACCTTCCTATAAGAAGTTAGCCAAAAAGTAGCTTCGAAAAACGCTTAGGTTAAGTTTCAGAGTTGCTTCTAATGTACCAAAGCTGGACTTAGACATAATTTCACTCTCACAACATTATGGCTGGTTGGAGACAGTCCGAACCACAAGTACCGGGTCCATGGTTCTGGCCGTATACTGGGGGGACGGGGACGACTCCCATTAACCCCTGACTATACCGGGGATACGCTTATCACAATGCCTTTCTGGTCTGTGCTGAAGCAGGGCATTCTGGCAGCCAAGTGGCTTGACCTTTATTAGTGAGCCTGGTTACCCCCTCTCGGAACCACAGACTTAGAAATCGCCAGCTCATATACAGTGCATAAAATATATTTATATATATACCCTTATACACCATTTTAATAAAAAATATCACAAAATTCTTCTAAGTCCCTCGGGAAGAGTGAAAGACGCGCACGTTCATTTTCAGAGCTCCTAGACCTTCCTATAAGAAGTTAGCCAAAAAGTAGCTTCGAAAAACGCTTAGGTTAAGTTTCAGAGTTGCTTCTAATGTACCAAGCTGGACTTAGACAATTTCACTCTCACAACATTATGGCTGGTTGGAGACAGTCCGAACCACAAGTACCGGGTCCATGGTTCTGGCCGTATACTGGGGGGACGGGGACGACTCCCATTAACCCCTGACTATACCGGGGATACGCTTATCACAATGCCTTTCTGGTCTGTGCTGAAGCAGGGCATTCTGGCAGCCAAGTGGCTTGACCTTTATTAGTGAGCCTGGTTACCCCCTCTCGGAACCACAGACTTAGAAATCGCCAGCTCATATACAGTGCATAAAATATATTTATATATATACCCTTATACACCATTTTAATAAAAAATATCACAAAATTCTTCTAAGTCCCTCGGGAAGAGTGAAAGACGCGCACGTTCATTTTCAGAGCTCCTAGACCTTCCTATAAGAAGTTAGCCAAAAAGTAGCTTCGAAAAACGCTTAGGTTAAGTTTCAGAGTTGCTTCTAATGTACCAAAGCTGGACTTAGACATAATTTCACTCTCACAACATTATGGCTGGTTGGAGACAGTCCGAACCACAAGTACCGGGTCCATGGTTCTGGCCGTATACTGGGGGGACGGGGACGACTCCCATTAACCCCTGACTATACCGGGGATACGCTTATCACAATGCCTTTCTGGTCTGTGCTGAAGCAGGGCATTCTGGCAGCCAAGTGGCTTGACCTTTATTAGTGAGCCTGGTTACCCCCTCTCGGAACCACAGACTTAGAAATCGCCAGCTCATATACAGTGCATAAAATATATTTATATATATACCCTTATACACCATTTTAATAAAAAATATCACAAAATTCTTCTAAGTCCCTCGGGAAGAGTGAAAGACGCGTACGTTCATTTTCAGAGCTCCTAGACCTTCCTATAAGAAGTTAGCCAAAAAGTAGCTTCGAAAAACGCTTAGGTTAAGTTCCATAGTTGCTTCTAATGTACCAAAGCTGGACTTAGACATAATTTCACTCTCACAACATTATGGCTGGTTGGAGAGGGTCCGAAACACAAGTATCGGGTCCATGGTTCTGGCCGTATACTGGGGGGACGGGGACGACTCCCATTAACCCCTGACTATACCGGGGATACGCTTATCACAATGCCTTTCTGGTCTGTGCTGAAGCAGGGCATTCTGGCAGCCAAGTGGCTTGACCTTTATTAGTGAGCCTGGTTACCCCCTCTCGGAACCACAGACTTAGAAATCGCCAGCTCATATACAGTGCATAAAATATATTTATATATATACCCTTATACACCATTTAATAAAAAATATCACAAAATTCTTCTAAGTCCCTCGGGAAGAGTGAAAGACGCGCACGTTCATTTTCAGAGCTCCTAGACCTTCCTATAAGAAGTTAGCCAAAAAGTAGCTTCGAAAAACGCTTAGGTTAAGTTTCAGAGTTGCTTCTAATGTACCAAAGCTGGACTTAGACATAATTTCACTCTCACAACATTATGGCTGGTTGGAGACAGTCCGAACCACAAGTACCGGGTCCATGGTTCTGGCCGTATACTGGGGGGACGGGGACGACTCCCATTAACCCCTGACTATACCGGGGATACGCTTATCACAATGCCTTTCTGGTCTGTGCTGAAGCAGGGCTCTGGCAGCCAAGTGGCTTGACCTTTATTAGTGAGCCTGGTTACCCCCTCTCGGAACCACAGACTTAGAAATCGCCAGCTCATATACAGTGCATAAAATATATTTATATATATATACCCTTATACACCATTTTAATAAAAAATATCACAAAATTCTTCTAAGTCCCTCGGGAAGAGTGAAAGACGCGCACGTTCATTTTCAGAGCTCCTAGACCTTCCTATAAGAAGTTAGCCAAAAAGTAGCTTCGAAAAACGCTTAGGTTAAGTTTCAGAGTTGCTTCTAATGTACCAAAGCTGGACTTAGACATAATTTCACTCTCACAACATTATGGCTGGTTGGAGACAGTCCGAACCACAAGTACCGGGTCCATGGTTCTGGCCGTATACTGGGGGGACGGGGACGACTCCCATTAACCCCTGACTATACCGGGGATACGCTTATCACAATGCCTTTCTGGTCTGTGCTGAAGCAGGGCATTCTGGCAGCCAAGTGGCTTGACCTTTATTAGTGAGCCTGGTTACCCCCTCTCGGAACCACAGACTTAGAAATCGCCAGCTCATATACAGTGCATAAAATATATTTATATATATACCCTTATACACCATTTTAATAAAAAATATCACAAAATTCTTCTAAGTCCCTCGGGAAGAGTGAAAGACGCGCACGTTCATTTTCAGAGCTCCTAGACCTTCCTATAAGAAGTTAGCCAAAAAGTAGCTTCGAAAAACGCTTAGGTTAAGTTTCAGAGTTGCTTCTAATGTACCAAAGCTGGACTTAGACATAATTTCACTCTCACAACATTATGGCTGGTTGGAGAGAGTCCGAACCACAAGTACAGGGTCCATGGTTCTGGCCGTATACTGGGGGGACGGGGACGACTCCCATTAACCCCTGACTATACCGGGGATACGCTTATCACAATGCCTTTCTGGTCTGTGCTGAAGCAGGGCATTCTGGCAGCCAAGTGGCTTGACCTTTATTAGTGAGCCTGGTTACCCCCTCTCGGAACCACAGACTTAGAAATCGCCAGCTCATATACAGTGCATAAAATATATTTATATATATACCCTTATACACCATTTAATAAAAAATATCACAAAATTCTTCTAAGTCCCTCGGGAAGAGTGAAAGACGCGCACGTTCATTTTCAGAGCTCCTAGACCTTCCTATAAGAAGTTAGCCAAAAAGTAGCTTCGAAAAACGCTTAGGTTAAGTTTCAGAGTTGCTTCTAATGTACAGTACCAAAGCTGGACTTAGACATAATTTCACTCTCACAACATTATGGCTGGTTGGAGACAGTCCGAACCACAAGTACCGGGTCCATGGTTCTGGCCGTATACTGGGGGGACGGGGACGACTCCCATTAACCCCTGACTATACCGGGGATACGCTTATCACAATGCCTTTCTGGTCTGTGCTGAAGCAGGGCATTCTGGCAGCCAAGTGGCTTGACCTTTATTAGTGAGCCTGGTTACCCCCTCTCGGAACCACAGACTTAGAAATCGCCAGCTCATATACAGTGCATAAAATATATTTATATATATACCCTTATACACCATTTTAATAAAAAATATCACAAAATTCTTCTAAGTCCCTCGGGAAGAGTGAAAGACGCGCACGTTCATTTTCAGAGCTCCTAGACCTTCCTATAAGAAGTTAGCCAAAAAGTAGTTTTGAAAATCGCTTAGGTTAAGTTTCAGAGTTGCTTCTAATGTACCAAAGCTGGACTTAGACATAATTTCACTCTCACACCATTATGGCTGGTTGGAGATAGTCCGAACCACACGTACCGGGTCCATGGTTCTGGCCGTATACTGGGGGGACGGGGACGACTCCCATTAACCCCTGACTATACCGGGGATACGCTTATCACAATGCCTTTCTGGTCTGTGCTGAAGCAGGGCATTCTGGCAGCCAAGTGGCTTGACCTTTATTAGTGAGCCCGGTTACCCCCTCTCGGAACCACAGACTTAGAAATCGCCAGCTCATATACAGTGCATAAAATATATTTATATATATACCCTTATACACCATTTTAATAAAAAATATCACAAAATTCTTCTAAGTCCCTCGGGAAGAGTGAAAGACGCGCACGTTCATTTTCAGAGCTCCTAGACCTTCCTATAATAAGTTAGCCAAAAAGTAGCTTCGAAAAACGCTTAGGTTAAGTTTCAGAGTTGCTTCTAATGTACCAAAGCTGGACTTAGACATAATTTCACTCTCACAACATTATGGCTGGTTGGAGACAGTCCGAACCACAAGTACCGGGTCCATGGTTCTGGCCGTATACTGGGGGGACGGGGACGACTCCCATTAACCCCTGACTATACCGGGGATACGCATATCACAATGCCTTTCTGGTCTGTGCTGAAGCAGGGCATTCTGGCAGCCAAGTGGCTTGACCTTTATTAGTGAGCCTGGTTACCCCCTCTCGGAACCACAGACTTAGAAATCGCCAGCTCATATACAGTGCATAAAATATATTTATATATATACCCTTATACACCATTTAATAAAAAATATCACAACATTCTTCTAAGTCCCTCGGGAAGAGTGAAAGACGCGCACGTTCATTTTCAGAGCTCCTAGACCTTCCTATAATAAGTTAGCCAAAAAGTAGCTTCGAAAAACGCTTAGGTTAAGTTTCAGAGTTGCTTCTAATGTACCAAAGCTGGACTTAGACATAATTTCACTCTCACAACATTATGGCTGGTTGGAGACAGTCCGAACCACAAGTACCGGGTCCATGGTTCTGGCCGTATACTGGGGGGGCGGGGACGACTCCCATTAACCCCTGACTATACCGGGGATACGCTTATCACAATGCCTTTCTGGTCTGTGCTGAAGCAGGGCATTCTGGCAGCCAAGTGGCTTGACCTTTATTAGTGAGCCTGGTTACCCCCTCTCGGAACCACAGACTTAGAAATCGCCAGCTCATATACAGTGCATAAAATATATTTATATATATACCCTTATACACCATTTAATAAAAAATATCACAAAATTCTTCTAAGTCCCTCGGGAAGAGTGAAAGACGCGCACGTTCATTTTCAGAGCTCCTAGACCTTCCTATAAGAAGTTAGCCAAAAAGTAGCTTCGAAAAACGCTTAGGTTAAGTTTCAGAGTTGCTTCTAATGTACCAAAGCTGGACTTAGACATAATTTCACTCTCACAACATTATGGCTGGTTGGAGACAGTCCGAACCACAAGTACCGGGTCCATGGTTCTGGCCGTATACTGGGGGGACGGGGACGACTCCCATTAACCCCTGACTATACCGGGGATACGCTTATCACAATGCCTTTCTGGTCTGTGCTGAAGCAGGGCTCTGGCAGCCAAGTGGCTTGACCTTTATTAGTGAGCCTGGTTACCCCCTCTCGGAACCACAGACTTAGAAATCGCCAGCTCATATACAGTGCATAAAATATATTTATATATATATACCCTTATACACCATTTTAATAAAAAATATCACAAAATTCTTCTAAGTCCCTCGGGAAGAGTGAAAGACGCGCACGTTCATTTTCAGAGCTCCTAGACCTTCCTATAAGAAGTTAGCCAAAAAGTAGCTTCGAAAAACGCTTAGGTTAAGTTTCAGAGTTGCTTCTAATGTACCAAAGCTGGACTTAGACATAATTTCACTCTCACAACATTATGGCTGGTTGGAGACAGTCCGAACCACAAGTACCGGGTCCATGGTTCTGGCCGTATACTGGGGGGACGGGGACGACTCCCATTAACCCCTGACTATACCGGGGATACGCTTATCACAATGCCTTTCTGGTCTGTGCTGAAGCAGGGCATTCTGGCAGCCAAGTGGCTTGACCTTTATTAGTGAGCCTGGTTACCCCCTCTCGGAACCACAGACTTAGAAATCGCCAGCTCATATACAGTGCATAAAATATATTTATATATATACCCTTATACACCATTTTAATAAAAAATATCACAAAATTCTTCTAAGTCCCTCGGGAAGAGTGAAAGACGCGCACGTTCATTTTCAGAGCTCCTAGACCTTCCTATAAGAAGTTAGCCAAAAAGTAGCTTCGAAAAACGCTTAGGTTAAGTTTCAGAGTTGCTTCTAATGTACCAAAGCTGGACTTAGACATAATTTCACTCTCACAACATTATGGCTGGTTGGAGACAGTCCGAACCACAAGTACCGGGTCCATGGTTCTGGCCGTATACTGGGGGGACGGGGACGACTCCCATTAACCCCTGACTATACCGGGGATACGCTTATCACAATGCCTTTCTGGTCTGTGCTGAAGCAGGGCTCTGGCAGCCAAGTGGCTTGACCTTTATTAGTGAGCCTGGTTACCCCCTCTCGGAACCACAGACTTAGAAATCGCCAGCTCATATACAGTGCATAAAATATATTTATATATATATACCCTTATACACCATTTTAATAAAAAATATCACAAAATTCTTCTAAGTCCCTCGGGAAGAGTGAAAGACGCGCACGTTCATTTTCAGAGCTCCTAGACCTTCCTATAAGAAGTTAGCCAAAAAGTAGCTTCGAAAAACGCTTAGGTTAAGTTTCAGAGTTGCTTCTAATGTACCAAAGCTGGACTTAGACATAATTTCACTCTCACAACATTATGGCTGGTTGGAGACAGTCCGAACCACAAGTACCGGGTCCATGGTTCTGGCCGTATACTGGGGGGACGGGGACGACTCCCATTAACCCCTGACTATACCGGGGATACGCTTATCACAATGCCTTTCTGGTCTGTGCTGAAGCAGGGCATTCTGGCAGCCAAGTGGCTTGACCTTTATTAGTGAGCCTGGTTACCCCCTCTCGGAACCACAGACTTAGAAATCGCCAGCTCATATACAGTGCATAAAATATATTTATATATATACCCTTATACACCATTTTAATAAAAAATATCACAAAATTCTTCTAAGTCCCTCGGGAAGAGTGAAAGACGCGCACGTTCATTTTCAGAGCTCCTAGACCTTCCTATAAGAAGTTAGCCAAAAAGTAGCTTCGAAAAACGCTTAGGTTAAGTTTCAGAGTTGCTTCTAATGTACCAAAGCTGGACTTAGACATAATTTCACTCTCACAACATTATGGCTGGTTGGAGAGAGTCCGAACCACAAGTACAGGGTCCATGGTTCTGGCCGTATACTGGGGGGACGGGGACGACTCCCATTAACCCCTGACTATACCGGGGATACGCTTATCACAATGCCTTTCTGGTCTGTGCTGAAGCAGGGCATTCTGGCAGCCAAGTGGCTTGACCTTTATTAGTGAGCCTGGTTACCCCCTCTCGGAACCACAGACTTAGAAATCGCCAGCTCATATACAGTGCATAAAATATATTTATATATATACCCTTATACACCATTTAATAAAAAATATCACAAAATTCTTCTAAGTCCCTCGGGAAGAGTGAAAGACGCGCACGTTCATTTTCAGAGCTCCTAGACCTTCCTATAAGAAGTTAGCCAAAAAGTAGCTTCGAAAAACGCTTAGGTTAAGTTTCAGAGTTGCTTCTAATGTACAGTACCAAAGCTGGACTTAGACATAATTTCACTCTCACAACATTATGGCTGGTTGGAGACAGTCCGAACCACAAGTACCGGGTCCATGGTTCTGGCCGTATACTGGGGGGACGGGGACGACTCCCATTAACCCCTGACTATACCGGGGATACGCTTATCACAATGCCTTTCTGGTCTGTGCTGAAGCAGGGCATTCTGGCAGCCAAGTGGCTTGACCTTTATTAGTGAGCCTGGTTACCCCCTCTCGGAACCACAGACTTAGAAATCGCCAGCTCATATACAGTGCATAAAATATATTTATATATATACCCTTATACACCATTTTAATAAAAAATATCACAAAATTCTTCTAAGTCCCTCGGGAAGAGTGAAAGACGCGCACGTTCATTTTCAGAGCTCCTAGACCTTCCTATAAGAAGTTAGCCAAAAAGTAGTTTTGAAAATCGCTTAGGTTAAGTTTCAGAGTTGCTTCTAATGTACCAAAGCTGGACTTAGACATAATTTCACTCTCACACCATTATGGCTGGTTGGAGATAGTCCGAACCACACGTACCGGGTCCATGGTTCTGGCCGTATACTGGGGGGACGGGGACGACTCCCATTAACCCCTGACTATACCGGGGATACGCTTATCACAATGCCTTTCTGGTCTGTGCTGAAGCAGGGCATTCTGGCAGCCAAGTGGCTTGACCTTTATTAGTGAGCCCGGTTACCCCCTCTCGGAACCACAGACTTAGAAATCGCCAGCTCATATACAGTGCATAAAATATATTTATATATATACCCTTATACACCATTTTAATAAAAAATATCACAAAATTCTTCTAAGTCCCTCGGGAAGAGTGAAAGACGCGCACGTTCATTTTCAGAGCTCCTAGACCTTCCTATAATAAGTTAGCCAAAAAGTAGCTTCGAAAAACGCTTAGGTTAAGTTTCAGAGTTGCTTCTAATGTACCAAAGCTGGACTTAGACATAATTTCACTCTCACAACATTATGGCTGGTTGGAGACAGTCCGAACCACAAGTACCGGGTCCATGGTTCTGGCCGTATACTGGGGGGACGGGGACGACTCCCATTAACCCCTGACTATACCGGGGATACGCATATCACAATGCCTTTCTGGTCTGTGCTGAAGCAGGGCATTCTGGCAGCCAAGTGGCTTGACCTTTATTAGTGAGCCTGGTTACCCCCTCTCGGAACCACAGACTTAGAAATCGCCAGCTCATATACAGTGCATAAAATATATTTATATATATACCCTTATACACCATTTAATAAAAAATATCACAACATTCTTCTAAGTCCCTCGGGAAGAGTGAAAGACGCGCACGTTCATTTTCAGAGCTCCTAGACCTTCCTATAATAAGTTAGCCAAAAAGTAGCTTCGAAAAACGCTTAGGTTAAGTTTCAGAGTTGCTTCTAATGTACCAAAGCTGGACTTAGACATAATTTCACTCTCAAAACATTATGGCTGGTTGGAGACAGTCCGAACCACAAGTACCGGGTCCATGGTTCTGGCCGTATACTGGGGGGGCGGGGACGACTCCCATTAACCCCTGACTATACCGGGGATACGCTTATCACAATGCCTTTCTGGTCTGTGCTGAAGCAGGGCATTCTGGCAGCCAAGTGGCTTGACCTTTATTAGTGAGCCTGGTTACCCCCTCTCGGAACCACAGACTTAGAAATCGCCAGCTCATATACAGTGCATAAAATATATTTATATATATACCCTTATACACCATTTTAATAAAAAATATCACAAAATTCTTCTAAGTCCCTCGGGAAGAGTGAAAGACGCGCACGTTCATTTTCAGAGCTCCTAGACCTTCCTATAAGAAGTTAGCCAAAAAGTAGCTTCGAAAAACGCTTAGGTTAAGTTTCAGAGTTGCTTCTAATGTACCAAAGCTGGACTTAGACATAATTTCACTCTCACAACATTATGGCTGGTTGGAGACAGTCCGAACCACAAGTACCGGGTCCATGGTTCTGGCCGTATACTGGGGGGACGGGGACGACTCCCATTAACCCCTGACTATACCGGGGATACGCTTATCACAATGCCTTTCTGGTCTGTGCTGAAGCAGGGCATTCTGGCAGCCAAGTGGCTTGACCTTTATTAGTGAGCCTGGTTACCCCCTCTCGGAACCACAGACTTAGAAATCGCCAGCTCATATACAGTGCATAAAATATATTTATATATATACCCTTATACACCATTTTAATAAAAAATATCACAAAATTCTTCTAAGTCCCTCGGGAAGAGTGAAAGACGCGTACGTTCATTTTCAGAGCTCCTAGACCTTCCTATAAGAAGTTAGCCAAAAAGTAGCTTCGAAAAACGCTTAGGTTAAGTTCCATAGTTGCTTCTAATGTACCAAAGCTGGACTTAGACATAATTTCACTCTCACAACATTATGGCTGGTTGGAGAGGGTCCGAAACACAAGTATCGGGTCCATGGTTCTGGCCGTATACTGGGGGGACGGGGACGACTCCCATTAACCCCTGACTATACCGGGGATACGCTTATCACAATGCCTTTCTGGTCTGTGCTGAAGCAGGGCATTCTGGCAGCCAAGTGGCTTGACCTTTATTAGTGAGCCTGGTTACCCCCTCTCGGAACCACAGACTTAGAAATCGCCAGCTCATATACAGTGCATAAAATATATTTATATATATACCCTTATACACCATTTAATAAAAAATATCACAAAATTCTTCTAATCCCTCGGGAAGAGTGAAAGACGCGCACGTTCATTTTCAGAGCTCCTAGACCTTCCTATAAGAAGTTAGCCAAAAAGTAGCTTCGAAAAACGCTTAGGTTAAGTTTCAGAGTTGCTTCTAATGTACCAAAGCTGGACTTAGACATAATTTCACTCTCACAACATTATGGCTGGTTGGAGACAGTCCGAACCACAAGTACCGGGTCCATGGTTCTGGCCGTATACTGGGGGGACGGGGACGACTCCCATTAACCCCTGACTATACCGGGGATACGCTTATCACAATGCCTTTCTGGTCTGTGCTGAAGCAGGGCATTCTGGCAGCCAAGTGGCTTGACCTTTATTAGTGAGCCTGGTTACCCCCTCTCGGAACCACAGACTTAGAAATCGCCAGCTCATATACAGTGCATAAAATATATTTATATATATATACCCTTATACACCATTTTAATAAAAAATATCACAAAATTCTTCTAAGTCCCTCGGGAAGAGTGAAAGACGCGCACGTTCATTTTCAGAGCTCCTAGACCTTCCTATAAGAAGTTAGCCAAAAAGTAGCTTCGAAAAACGCTTAGGTTAAGTTTCAGAGTTGCTTCTAATGTACCAAAGCTGGACTTAGACATAATTTCACTCTCACAACATTATGGCTGGTTGGAGACAGTCCGAACCACAAGTACCGGGTCCATGGTTCTGGCCGTATACCGGGGGGACGGGGACGACTCCCATTAACCCCTGACTATACCGGGGATACGCTTATCACAATGCCTTTCTGGTCTGTGCTGAAGCAGGGCATTCTGGCAGCCAAGTGGCTTGACCTTTATTAGTGAGCCTGGTTACCCCCTCTCGGAACCACAGACTTAGAAATCGCAAGCTCATATACAGTGCATAAAATATATTTATATATATATACCCTTATACACCATTTTAATAAAAAATATCACAAAATTCTTCTAAGTCCCTCGGGAAGAGTGAAAGACGCGCACGTTCATTTTCAGAGCTCCTAGACCTTCCTATAAGAAGTTAGCCAAAAAGTAGCTTCGAAAAACGCTTAGGTTAAGTTTCAGAGTTGCTTCTAATGTACCAAAGCTGGACTTAGACATAATTTCACTCTCACAACATTATGGCTGGTTGGAGACAGTCCGAACCACAAGTACCGGGTCCATGGTTCTGGCCGTATACTGGGGGGACGGGGACGACTCCCATTAACCCCTGACTATACCGGGGATACGCTTATCACAATGCCTTTCTGGTCTGTGCTGAAGCAGGGCATTCTGGCAGCCAAGTGGCTTGACCTTTATTAGTGAGCCTGGTTACCCCCTCTCGGAACCACAGACTTAGAAATCGCCAGCTCATATACAGTGCATAAAATATATTTATATATATACCCTTATACACCATTTTAATAAAAAATATCACAAAATTCTTCTAAGTCCCTCGGGAAGAGTGAAAGACGCGCACGTTCATTTTCAGAGCTCCTAGACCTTCCTATAAGAAGTTAGCCAAAAAGTAGCTTCGAAAAACGCTTAGGTTAAGTTTCAGAGTTGCTTCTAATGTACCAAAGCTGGACTTAGACATAATTTCACTCTCACAACATTATGGCTGGTTGGAGAGAGTCCGAACCACAAGTACAGGGTCCATGGTTCTGGCCGTATACTGGGGGGACGGGGACGACTCCCATTAACCCCTGACTATACCGGGGATACGCTTATCACAATGCCTTTCTGGTCTGTGCTGAAGCAGGGCATTCTGGCAGCCAAGTGGCTTGACCTTTATTAGTGAGCCTGGTTACCCCCTCTCGGAACCACAGACTTAGAAATCGCCAGCTCATATACAGTGCATAAAATATATTTATATATATACCCTTATACACCATTTAATAAAAAATATCACAAAATTCTTCTAAGTCCCTCGGGAAGAGTGAAAGACACGGACGTTCATTTTCAGAGCTCCTAGACCTTCCTATAAGAAGTTAGCCAAAAAGTAGCTTCGAAAAACGCTTAGGTTAAGTTTCAGAGTTGCTTCTAATGTACCAAAGCTGGACTTAGACATAATTTCACTCTCACAACATTATGGCTGGTTGGAGACAGTCCGAACCACAAGTACCGGGTCCATGGTTCTGGCCGTATACTGGGGGGACGGGGACGACTCCCATTAACCCCTGACTATACCGGGGATACGCTTATCACAATGCCTTTCTGGTCTGTGCTGAAGCAGGGCATTCTGGCAGCCAAGTGGCTTGACCTTTATTAGTGAGCCTGGTTACCCCCTCTCGGAACCACAGACTTAGAAATCGCCAGCTCATATACAGTGCATAAAATATATTTATATATATACCCTTATACACCATTTTAATAAAAAATATCACAAAATTCTTCTAAGTCCCTCGGGAAGAGTGAAAGACACGCACGTTCATTTTCAGAGCTCCTAGACCTTCCTATAAGAAGTTAGCCAAAAAGTAGTTTTGAAAATCGCTTAGGTTAAGTTTCAGAGTTGCTTCTAATGTACCAAAGCTGGACTTAGACATAATTTCACTCTCACACCATTATGGCTGGTTGGAGATAGTCCGAACCACAAGTACCGGGTCCATGGTTCTGGCCGTATACTGGGGGGACGGGGACGACTCCCATTAACCCCTGACTATACCGGGGATACGCTTATCACAATGCCTTTCTGGTCTGTGCTGAAGCAGGGCATTCTGGCAGCCAAGTGGCTTGACCTTTATTAGTGAGCCTGGTTACCCCCTCTCGGAACCACAGACTTAGAAATCGCCAGCTCATATACAGTGCATAAAATATATTTATATATATACCCTTATACACCATTTTAATAAAAAATATCACAAAATTCTTCTAAGTCCCTCGGGAAGAGTGAAAGACGCGCACGTTCATTTTCAGAGCTCCTAGACCTTCCTATAAGAAGTTAGCCAAAAAGTAGCTTCGAAAAACGGTTAGGTTAAGTTTCAGAGTTGCTTCTAATGTACCAAAGCTGGACTTAGACATAATTTCACTCTCACAACATTATGGCTGGTTGGAGACAGTCCGAACCACAAGTACCGGGTCCATGGTTCTGGCCGTATACTGGGGGGGCGGGGACGACTCCCATTAACCCCTGACTATACCGGGGATACGCTTATCACAATGCCTTTCTGGTCTGTGCTGAAGCACGGCATTCTGGCAGCCAAGTGGCTTGACCTTTATTAGTGAGCCTGGTTACCCCCTCTCGGAACCACAGACTTAGAAATCGCCAGCTCATATACAGTGCATAAAATATATTTATATATATACCCTTATACACCATTTAATAAAAAATATCACAAAATTCTTCTAAGTCCCTCGGGAAGAGTGAAAGACGCGCACGTTCATTTTCAGAGCTCCTAGACCTTCCTATAAGAAGTTAGCCAAAAAGTAGCTTCGAAAAACGCTTAGGTTAAGTTTCAGAGTTGCTTCTAATGTACCAAAGCTGGACTTAGACATAATTTCCCTCTCACAACATTATGGCTGGTTGGAGACAGTCCGAACCACAAGTACCGGGTCCATGGTTCTGGCCGTATACTGGGGGGACGGGGACGACTCCCATTAACCCCTGACTATACCGGGGATACGCTTATCACAATGCCTTTCTGGTCTGTGCTGAAGCAGGGCATTCTGGCAGCCAAGTGGCTTGACCTTTATTAGTGAGCCTGGTTACCCCCTCTCGGAACCACAGACTTAGAAATCGCCAGCTCATATACAGTGCATAAAATATATTTATATATATACCCTTATACACCATTTTAATAAAAAATATCACAAAATTCTTCTAAGTCCCTCGGGAAGAGTGAAAGACGCGCACGTTCATTTTCAGAGCTCCTAGACCTTCCTATAAGAAGTTAGCCAAAAAGTAGTTTTGAAAATCGCTTAGGTTAAGTTTCAGAGTTGCTTCTAATGTACCAAAGCTGGACTTAGACATAATTTCACTCTCACACCATTATGGCTGGTTGGAGATAGTCCGAACCACAAGTACCGGGTCCATGGTTCTGGCCGTATACTGGGGGGACGGGGACGACTCCCATTAACCCCTGACTATACCGGGGATACGCTTATCACAATGCCTTTCTGGTCTGTGCTGAAGCAGGGCATTCTGGCAGCCAAGTGGCTTGACCTTTATTAGTGAGCCTGGTTACCCCCTCTCGGAACCACAGACTTAGAAATCGCCAGCTCATATACAGTGCATAAAATATATTTATATATATACCCTTATACACCATTTTAATAAAAAATATCACAAAATTCTTCTAAGTCCCTCGGGAAGAGTGAAAGACGCGCACGTTCATTTTCAGAGCTCCTAGACCTTCCTATAAGAAGTTAGCCAAAAAGTAGCTTCGAAAAACGCTTAGGTTAAGTTTCAGAGTTGCTTCTAATGTACCAAAGCTGGACTTAGACATAATTTCACTCTCACAACATTATGGCTGGTTGGAGAGAGTCCGAACCACAAGTACCGGGTCCATGGTTCTGGCCGTATACTGGGGGGACGGGGACGACTCCCATTAACCCCTGACTATACCGGGGATACGCTTATCACAATGCCTTTCTGGTCTGTGCTGAAGCAGGGCATTCTGGCAGCCAAGTGGCTTGACCTTTATTAGTGAGCCTGGTTACCCCCTCTCGGAACCACAGACTTAGAAATCGCCAGCTCATATACAGTGCATAAAATATATTTATATATATACCCTTATACACCATTTTCACATAGGCTCACTAATAAAGGTCAAGCCACTTGGCTGCCAGAATGCCCTGCTTCAGCACAGACCAGAAAGGCATTGTGATAAGCGTATCCCCGGTATAGTCAGGGGTTAATGGGAGTCGTCCCCGTCCCTCCAGTATACGGCCAGAACCATGGACCCGGTACTTGTGGTTCGGACTGTCTCCAACCAGCCATAATGTTGTGAGAGTGAAATTATGTCTAAGTCCAGCTTTGGTACATTAGAAGCAACTCTGAAACTTAACCTAAGCGTTTTTCGAAGCTACTTTTTGGCTAACTTCTTATAGGAAGGTCTAGGAGCTCTGAAAATGAACGTGCGCGTCTTTCACTCTTCCCGAGGGACTAAGAAGAATTTTGTGATATTTTTTATTAAAATGGTGTATAAGGGTATATATATAAATATATTTTATGCACTGTATATGAGCTGGCGATTTCTAAGTCTGTGGTTCCGAGAGGGGGTAACCAGGCTCACTAATAAAGGTCAAGCCACTTGCCTGCCAGAATGCCCTGCTTCAGCACAGACCAGAAAGGCATTGTGATAAGCGTATCCCCGGTATAGTCAGGGGTTAATGGGAGTCGTCCCCGTCCCTCCAGTATACGGCCAGAACCATGGACCCGGTACTTGTGGTTCGGACTGTCTCCAACCAGCCATAATGTTGTGAGAGTGAAATTATATCTAAGTCCAGCTTTGGTACATTAGAAGCAACTCTGAAACTTAACCTAAGCGTTTTTCGAAGCTACTTTTTGGCTAACTTCTTATAGGAAGGTCTAGGAGCTCTGAAAATGAACGTGCGCGTCTTTCACTCTTCCCAAGGGACTTAGAAGAATTTTGTGATATTTTTTATTAAAATGGTGTATAAGGGTATATATATAAATATATTTTATGCACTGTATATGAGCTGGCGATTTCTAAGTCTGTGGTTCCGAGAGGGGGTAACCAGGCTCACTAATAAAGGTCAAGCCACTTGGCTGCCAGAATGCCCTGCTTCAGCACAGACCAGAAAGGCATTGTGATAAGCGTATCCCCGGTATAGTCAGGGGTTAATGGGAGTCGTCCCCGTCCCCCCAGTATACGGCCAGAACCATGGACCCGGTACTTGTGGTTCGGACCCTCTCCAACCAGCCATAATGTTGTGAGAGTGAAATTATGTCTAAGTCCAGCTTTTGTACATTAGAAGCAACTCTGAAACTTAACCTAAGCGTTTTTCGAAGCTACTTTTTAGCTAACTTCTTATAGGAAGGTCTAGGAGCTCTGAAAATGAACGTGCGCGTCTTTCACTCTTCCCGAGGGACTTAGAAGAATTTTGTGATATTTTTTATTAAAATGGTGTATAAGGGTATATATATATAAATATATTTTATGCACTGTATATGAGCTGGCGATTTCTAAGTCTGTGGTTCCGAGAGGGGGTAATCAGGCTCACTAGTAAAGGTCAAGCCACTTGGCTGCCAGAATGCCCTGCTTCAGCACAGACCAGAAAGGCATTGTGATAAGCGTATCCCCGGTATAGTCAGGGGTTAATGGGAGTCGTCCCCGTCCCCCCAATATACGGCCAGAACCATGGACCCGGTACTTGTGGTTCGGACTCTCTCCAACCAGCCATAATGTTGTGAGAGTGAAATTATGTCTAAGTCCAGCTTTGGTACATTAGAAGCAACTCTGAAACTTAACCTAAGCGTTTTTCGAAGCTACTTTTTGGCTAACTTCTTATAGGAAGGTCTAGGAGCTCTGAAAATGAACGTGCGCGTCTTTCACTCTTCCCGAGGGACTAAGAAGAATTTTGTGATATTTTTTATTAAAATGGTGTATAAGGGTATATATATAAATATATTTTATGCACTGTATATGAGCTGGCGATTTCTAAGTCTGTGGTTCCGAGAGGGGGTAATCAGGCTCACTAGTAAAGGTCAAGCCACTTGGCTGCCAGAATTCCCTCCTTCAGCACAGACCAGAAAGGCATTGTGATAAGCGTATCCCCGGTATAGTCAGGGGTTAATGGGAGTCGTCCCCGTCCCCCCAGTATACGGCCAGAACCATGGACCCGGTACTTGTGGTTCGGACTGTCTCCAACCAGCCATAATGTTGTGAGAGTGAAATTATGTCTAAGTCCAGCTTTGGTACATTAGAAGCAACTCTGAAACTTAACCTAAGCGTTTTTCGAAGCTACTTTTTGGCTAACTTCTTATAGGAAGGTCTAGGAGCTCTGAAAATGAACGTGCGCGTCTTTCACTCTTCCCAAGGGACTTAGAAGAATTTTGTGATATTTTTTATTAAAATGGTGTATAAGGGTATATATATAAATATATTTTATGCACTGTATATGAGCTGGCGATTTCTAAGTCTGTGGTTCCGAGAGGGGGTAACCAGGCTCACTAATAAAGGTCAAGCCACTTGGCTGCCAGAATGCCCTGCTTCAGCACAGACCAGAAAGGCATTGTGATAAGCGTATCCCCGGTATAGTCAGGGGTTAATGGGAGTCGTCCCCGTCCCCCCAGTATACGGCCAGAACCATGGACCCGGTACTTGTGGTTCGGACCCTCTCCAACCAGCCATAATGTTGTGAGAGTGAAATTATGTCTAAGTCCAGCTTTTGTACATTAGAAGCAACTCTGAAACTTAACCTAAGCGTTTTTCGAAGCTACTTTTTAGCTAACTTCTTATAGGAAGGTCTAGGAGCTCTGAAAATGAACGTGCGCGTCTTTCACTCTTCCCGAGGGACTTAGAAGAATTTTGTGATATTTTTTATTAAAATGGTGTATAAGGGTATATATATATAAATATATTTTATGCACTGTATATGAGCTGGCGATTTCTAAGTCTGTGGTTCCGAGAGGGGGTAATCAGGCTCACTAGTAAAGGTCAAGCCACTTGGCTGCCAGAATGCCCTGCTTCAGCACAGACCAGAAAGGCATTGTGATAAGCGTATCCCCGGTATAGTCAGGGGTTAATGGGAGTCGTCCCCGTCCCCCCAATATACGGCCAGAACCATGGACCCGGTACTTGTGGTTCGGACTCTCTCCAACCAGCCATAATGTTGTGAGAGTGAAATTATGTCTAAGTCCAGCTTTGGTACATTAGAAGCAACTCTGAAACTTAACCTAAGCGTTTTTCGAAGCTACTTTTTGGCTAACTTCTTATAGGAAGGTCTAGGAGCTCTGAAAATGAACGTGCGCGTCTTTCACTCTTCCCGAGGGACTTAGAAGAATTTTGTGATATTTTTTATTAAAATGGTGTATAAGGGTATATATATATAAATATATTTTATGCACTGTATATGAGCTGGCGATTTCTAAGTCTGTGGTTCCGAGAGGGGGTAATCAGGCTCACTAGTAAAGGTCAAGCCACTTGGCTGCCAGAATTCCCTCCTTCAGCACAGACCAGAAAGGCATTGTGATAAGCGTATCCCCGGTATAGTCAGGGGTTAATGGGAGTCGTCCCCGTCCCCCCAGTATACGGCCAGAACCATGGACCCGGTACTTGTGGTTCGGACTGTCTCCAACCAGCCATAATGTTGTGAGAGTGAAATTATGTCTAAGTCCAGCTTTGGTACATTAGAAGCAACTCTGAAACTTAACCTAAGCGTTTTTCGAAGCTACTTTTTGGCTAACTTCTTATAGGAAGGTCTAGGAGCTCTGAAAATGAACGTGCGCGTCTTTCACTCTTCCCGAGGGACTAAGAAGAATTTTGTGATATTTTTTATTAAAATGGTGTATAAGGGTATATATATAAATATATTTTATGCACTGTATATGAGCTGGCGATTTCTAAGTCTGTGGTTCCGAGAGGGGGTAACCAGGCTCACTAATAAAGGTCAAGCCACTTGCCTGCCAGAATGCCCTGCTTCAGCACAGACCAGAAAGGCATTGTGATAAGCGTATCCCCGGTATAGTCAGGGGTTAATGGGAGTCGTCCCCGTCCCTCCAGTATACGGCCAGAACCATGGACCCGGTACTTGTGGTTCGGACTGTCTCCAACCAGCCATAATGTTGTGAGAGTGAAATTATATCTAAGTCCAGCTTTGGTACATTAGAAGCAACTCTGAAACTTAACCTAAGCGTTTTTCGAAGCTACTTTTTGGCTAACTTCTTATAGGAAGGTCTAGGAGCTCTGAAAATGAACGTGCGCGTCTTTCACTCTTCCCGAGGGACTTAGAAGAATTTTGTGATATTTTTTATTAAAATGGTGTATAAGGGTATATATATAAATATATTTTATGCACTGTATATGAGCTGGCGATTTCTAAGTCTGTGGTTCCGAGAGGGGGTAACCAGGCTCACTAATAAAGGTCAAGCCACTTGGCTGCCAGAATGCCCTGCTTCAGCACAGACCAGAAAGGCATTGTGATAAGCGTATCCCCGGTATAGTCAGGGGTTAATGGGAGTCGTCCCCGTCCCCCCAGTATACGGCCAGAACCATGGACCCGGTACTTGTGGTTCGGACCCTCTCCAACCAGCCATAATGTTGTGAGAGTGAAATTATGTCTAAGTCCAGCTTTGGTACATTAGAAGCAACTCTGAAACTTAACCTAAGCGTTTTTCGAAGCTACTTTTTGGCTAACTTCTGATAGGAAGGTCTAGGAGCTCTAAAAATGAACGTGCGCGTCTTTCACTCTTCCCGAGGGACTTAGAAGAATTTTGTGATATTTTTTATAAAAATGGTGTATAAGGGTATATATATATAAATATATTTTATGCACTGTATATGAGCTGGCGATTTCTAAGTCTGTGGTTCCGAGAGGGGGTAACCAGGCTCACTAGTAAAGGTCAAGCCACTTGGCTGCCAGAATTCCCTCCTTCAGCACAGACCAGAAAGGCATTGTGATAAGCGTATCCCCGGTATAGTCAGGGGTTAATGGGAGTCGTCCCCGTCCCCCCAGTATACGGCCAGAACCATGGACCCGGTACTTGTGGTTCGGACTGTCTCCAACCAGCCATAATGTTGTGAGAGTGAAATTATGTCTAAGTCCAGCTTTGGTACATTAGAAGCAACTCTGAAACTTAACCTAAGCGTTTTTCGAAGCTACTTTTTGGCTAACTTCTTATAGGAAGGTCTAGGAGCTCTGAAAATGAACGTGCGCGTCTTTCACTCTTCCCGAGGGACTTAGAAGAATTTTGTGATATTTTTTATTAAAATGGTGTATAAGGGTATATATATAAATATATTTTATGCACTGTATATGAGCTGGCGATTTCTAAGTCTGTGGTTCCGAGAGGGGGTAACCAGGCTCACTAATAAAGGTCAAGCCACTTGGCTGCCAGAATGCCCTGCTTCAGCACAGACCAGAAAGGCATTGTGATAAGCGTATCCCCGGTATAGTCAGGGGTTAATGGGAGTCGTCCCCGTCCCCCCAGTATACGGCCAGAACCATGGACCCGGTACTTGTGGTTCGGACTGTCTCTTACCAGCCATAATGTTGTGAGAGTGAAATTATGTCTAAGTCCAGCTTTGGTACATTAGAAGCAACTCTGAAACTTAACCTAAGCGTTTTTCGAAGCTACTTTTTGGCTAACTTCTTATAGGAAGGTCTAGGAGCTCTGAAAATGAACGTGCGCGTCTTTCACTCTTCCCGAGGGACTAAGAAGAATTTTGTGATATTTTTTATTAAAATGGTGTATAAGGGTATATATATAAATATATTTTATGCACTGTATATGAGCTGGCGATTTCTAAGTCTGTGGTTCCGAGAGGGGGTAACCAGGCTCACTAATAAAGGTCAAGCCACTTGCCTGCCAGAATGCCCTGCTTCAGCACAGACCAGAAAGGCATTGTGATAAGCGTATCCCCGGTATAGTCAGGGGTTTATGGGAGTCGTCCCCGTCCCTCCAGTATACGGCCAGAACCATGGACCCGGTACTTGTGGTTCGGACTGTCTCCAACCAGCCATAATGTTGTGAGAGTGAAATTATATCTAAGTCCAGCTTTGGTACATTAGAAGCAACTCTGAAACTTAACCTAAGCGTTTTTCGAAGCTACTTTTTGGCTAACTTCTTATAGGAAGGTCTAGGAGCTCTGAAAATGAACGTGCGCGTCTTTCACTCTTCCCAAGGGACTTAGAAGAATTTTGTGATATTTTTTATTAAAATGGTGTATAAGGGTATATATATAAATATATTTTATGCACTGTATATGAGCTGGCGATTTCTAAGTCTGTGGTTCCGAGAGGGGGTAACCAGGCTCACTAATAAAGGTCAAGCCACTTGGCTGCCAGAATGCCCTGCTTCAGCACAGACCAGAAAGGCATTGTGATAAGCGTATCCCCGGTATAGTCAGGGGTTAATGGGAGTCGTCCCCGTCCCCCCAGTATACGGCCAGAACCATGGACCCGGTACTTGTGGTTCGGACCCTCTCCAACCAGCCATAATGTTGTGAGAGTGAAATTATGTCTAAGTCCAGCTTTGGTACATTAGAAGCAACTCTGAAACTTAACCTAAGCGTTTTTCGAAGCTACTTTTTGGCTAACTTCTTATAGGAAGGTCTAGGAGCTCTAAAAATGAACGTGCGCGTCTTTCACTCTTCCCGAGGGACTTAGAAGAATTTTGTGATATTTTTTATAAAAATGGTGTATAAGGGTATATATATATAAATATATTTTATGCACTGTATATGAGCTGGCGATTTCTAAGTCTGTGGTTCCGAGAGGGGGTAATCAGGCTCACTAGTAAAGGTCAAGCCACTTGGCTGCCAGAATTCCCTCCTTCAGCACAGACCAGAAAGGCATTGTGATAAGCGTATCCCCGGTATAGTCAGGGGTTAATGGGAGTCGTCCCCGTCCCCCCAGTATACGGCCAGAACCATGGACCCGGTACTTGTGGTTCGGACTTAGAAGAATTTTGTGATATTTTTTATTAAAATGGTGTATAAGGGTATATATATAAATATATTTTATGCACTGTATATGAGCTGGCGATTTCTAAGTCTGTGGTTCCGAGAGGGGGTAACCAGGCTCACTAATAAAGGTCAAGCCACTTGCCTGCCAGAATGCCCTGCTTCAGCACAGACCAGAAAGGCATTGTGATAAGCGTATCCCCGGTATAGTCAGGGGTTAATGGGAGTCGTCCCCGTCCCTCCAGTATACGGCCAGAACCATGGACCCGGTACTTGTGGTTCGGACTGTCTCCAACCAGCCATAATGTTGTGAGAGTGAAATTATGTCTAAGTCCAGCTTTGGTACATTAGAAGCAACTCTGAAACTTAACCTAAGCGTTTTTCGAAGCTACTTTTTGGCTAACTTCTTATAGGAAGGTCTAGGAGCTCTGAAAATGAATGTGCGCGTCTTTCACTCTTCCCGAGGGACTTAGAAGAATTTTGTAATATTTTTTTATTAAAATGGTGTATAAGGGTATATATATAAATATATTTTATGCACTGTATATGAGCTGGCGATTTCTAAGTCTGTGGTTCCGAGAGGGGGTAACCAGGCTCACTAATAAAGGTCAAGCCACTTGGCTGCCAGAATGCCCTGCTTCAGCACAGACCAGAAAGGCATTGTGATAAGCGTATCCCCGGTATAGTCAGGGGTTAATGGGAGTCGTCCCCGTCCCCCCAGTATACGGCCAGAACCATGGACCCGGTACTTGTGGTTCGGACTGTCTCCAACCAGCCATAATGTTGTGAGAGTGAAATTATGTCTAAGTCCAGCTTTGGTACATTAGAAGCAACTCTGAAACTTAACCTAAGCGTTTTTCGAAGCTACTTTTTGGCTAACTTCTTATAGGATGGTCTAGGAGCTCTGAAAATGAACGTGCGCGTCTTTCACTCTTCCCGAGGGACTTAGAAGAATTTTGTGATATTTTTTATTAAAATGGTGTATAAGGGTATATATATAAATATATTTTATGCACTGTATATGAGCTGGCGATTTCTAAGTCTGTGGTTCCGAGAGGGGGTAACCAGGCTCACTAATAAAGGTCAAGCCACTTGCCTGCCAGAATGCCCTGCTTCAGCACAGACCAGAAAGGCATTGTGATAAGCGTATCCCCGGTATAGTCAGGGGTTAATGGGAGTCGTCCCCGTCCCTCCAGTATACGGCCAGAACCATGGACCCGGTACTTGTGGTTCGGACTGTCTCCAACCAGCCATAATGTTGTGAGAGTGAAATTATATCTAAGTCCAGCTTTGGTACATTAGAAGCAACTCTGAAACTTAACCTAAGCGTTTTTCGAAGCTACTTTTTGGCTAACTTCTTATAGGAAGGTCTAGGAGCTCTGAAAATGAACGTGCGCGTCTTTCACTCTTCCCAAGGGACTTAGAAGAATTTTGTGATATTTTTTATTAAAATGGTGTATAAGGGTATATATATAAATATATTTTATGCACTGTATATGAGCTGGCGATTTCTAAGTCTGTGGTTCCGAGAGGGGGTAACCAGGCTCACTAATAAAGGTCAAGCCACTTGGCTGCCAGAATGCCCTGCTTCAGCACAGACCAGAAAGGCATTGTGATAAGCGTATCCCCGGTATAGTCAGGGGTTAATGGGAGTCGTCCCCGTCCCCCCAGTATACGGCCAGAACCATGGACCCGGTACTTGTGGTTCGGACCCTCTCCAACCAGCCATAATGTTGTGAGAGTGAAATTATGTCTAAGTCCAGCTTTGGTACATTAGAAGCAACTCTGAAACTTAACCTAAGCGTTTTTCGAAGCTACTTTTTGGCTAACTTCTTATAGGAAGGTCTAGGAGCTCTAAAAATGAACGTGCGCGTCTTTCACTCTTCCCAAGGGACTTAGAAGAATTTTGTGATATTTTTTATTAAAATGGTGTATAAGGGTATATATATAAATATATTTTATGCACTGTATATGAGCTGGCGATTTCTAAGTCTGTGGTTCCGAGAGGGGGTAACCAGGCTCACTAATAAAGGTCAAGCCACTTGGCTGCCAGAATGCCCTGCTTCAGCACAGACCAGAAAGGCATTGTGATAAGCGTATCCCCGGTATAGTCAGGGGTTAATGGGAGTCGTCCCCGTCCCCCCAGTATACGGCCAGAACCATGGACCCGGTACTTGTGGTTCGGACTGTCTCCAACCAGCCATAATGTTGTGAGAGTGAAATTATGTCTAAGTCCAGCTTTGGTACATTAGAAGCAACTCTGAAACTTAACCTAAGCGTTTTTCGAAGCTACTTTTTGGCTAACTTCTTATAGGAAGGTCTAGGAGCTCTGAAAATGAACGTGCGCGTCTTTCACTCTTCCCAAGGGACTTAGAAGAATTTTGTGATATTTTTTATTAAAATGGTGTATAAGGGTATATATATAAATATATTTTATGCACTGTATATGAGCTGGCGATTTCTAAGTCTGTGGTTCCGAGAGGGGGTAACCAGGCTCACTAATAAAGGTCAAGCCACTTGGCTGCCAGAATGCCCTGCTTCAGCACAGACCAGAAAGGCATTGTGATAAGCGTATCCCCGGTATAGTCAGGGGTTAATGGGAGTCGTCCCCGTCCCCCCAGTATACGGCCAGAACCATGGACCCGGTACTTGTGGTTCGAACCCTCTCCAACCAGCCATAATGTTGTGAGAGTGAAATTATGTCTAAGTCCAGCTTTGGTACATTAGAAGCAACTCTGAAACTTAACCTAAGCGTTTTTCGAAGCTACTTTTTGGCTAACTTCTTATAGGAAGGTCTAGGAGCTCTGAAAATGAACGTACGCGTCTTTCACTCTTCCCGAGGGACTTAGAAGAATTTTGTGATATTTTTTATTAAAATGGTGTATAAGGGTATATATATAAATATATTTTATGCACTGTATATGAGCTGGCGATTTCTAAGTCTGTGGTTCCGAGAGGGGGTAACCAGGCTCACTAATAAAGATCAAGCCACTTGCCTACCAGAATGCCCTGCTTCAGCACAGACCAGAAAGGCATTGTGATAAGCGTATCCCCGGTATAGTCAGGGGTTAATGGGAGTCGTCCCCGTCCCCCCAGTATACGGCCAGAACCATGGACCCGGTACTTGTGGTTCGGACTGTCTCCAACCAGCCATAATGTTGTGAGAGTGAAATTATATCTAAGTCCAGCTTTGGTACATTAGAAGCAACTCTGAAACTTAACCTAAGCGTTTTTCGAAGCTACTTTTTGGCTAACTTCTTATAGGAAGGTCTAGGAGCTCTGAAAATGAACCATTATTACATAGCACTGACAGTGACGTGGCGCTGTACATACAGGGATAAGGATAGTATTATTACATAGCACTGACAGTGATGGTGGAACTGTACATAACGGGATAAGGATAGTATTATTACATAGCACTGACAGTGACGGCGGCGCTGTACACACAGGGATAAGGATAGTATTACATAGCACTGACAGTGACGTGGCGCTGTACATACAGGGATAAGGATAGTATTACATAGCACTGACAGTGACGGCGACGCTGTACATACAGGGATAAGGATAGTATTACACAGCACTGACAGTGACGGCGGCGCTGTACATACAGGGATAAGGATAGTATTACATAGCACTGACAGTTACGGCGGCGCTGTACATACAGGGATAAGGATATTATTATTACATAGCACTGACAGTGACGACGGCGCTGTACATACAGGGATAAGGATAGTATTATTACATAGCAGTGACAGTGACGGTGGCGCTGTACATACAGGGATAAGGATAGTATTACATAGAACTGACAGTGACGGCGGCGCTGTACATACAGGGATAAGGATAGTATTACATAGCACTGACAGTGAGGGCGGTGCTGTACATACAGGGATATGGATAGTAATACACAGCACTGACAGTGACGCTGTACATACAGGGATAAGGATAGTATTACATAGCACTGACAGTGACGGCGGCGCTGTACACAAAGGGATAAGGATATTATTATTGCATAGCACTGACGGGCATTTACACTGCGCATCTCATTACAGGGGCATTTACACTGCGCATCTCATTACGGAGCATTTACACTGCGCATCTCATTACAGGGCATTTACACTGCGCATCTCATTACGGGGCATTTACACTGTGCATCTCATTACAGGGGCATTTACACTGTGCATCTCATTACGGGGCATTTACACTGCGCATCTCATTACAGGGCATTTACACTGCGCATCTCATTACGGGGCATTTACACTGCGCATCTCATTAAAGGGGCATTTACACTGCGCATCTCATTACGGGGCATTTACACTGCGCTTCTCATTACAGGGGCATTTACACTGCGCATCTCATTACAGGGGCATTTACACTGCGCATGTCATTACAGGGGCATTTACAATGCGCATCTCATTACAGGGGCATTTACACTGTGCATCTCATTACGGGGCATTTACACTGCGCATCTCATTACAGGGCATTTACACTGTGCATCTCATTAAGGGGCATTTACACTGGGCATCCCATTACGGGGCATTTACACTGCGCATCTCATTACAGTGGCATTTACATTGCGCATCTCATTACAGGGGCCTTTACATGGCGCATCTCATTACAGGGGCCTTTACACGGCGCATCTCATTATATAGGCCGTTACACGGCGCATCTCATTACAGGGGCCTTTACACTGCGCATCTCATTACAGGGGCCTTTACACTGCGCATTTAATTACAAGGGCCTTTACACTGCGCATCTCATTACAGGGGCATTTCACTGTGCATCTCATTACGGGGCATTTACACTGCGCATCTCATTACAGGGCATTTACACTGCGCATCTCATTACGGGGCATTTACACTGCGCATCTCATTAAAGGGGCATTTACACTGCGCATCTCATTATGGGGCATTTAGACTGCGCTTCTCATTACAGGGGCATTTACACTGCGCATCTCATTACAGGGGCATTTACACTGCGCATGTCATTACAGGGGCATTTACAATGCGCATCTCATTACAGGGGCATTTACACTGTGCATCTCATTACGGGGCATTTACACTGCACATCTCATTACAGGGCATTTACACTGTGCATCTCATTAAGGGGCATTTACACTGGGATCCCATTACGGGGCATTTACACTGCGCATCTCATTACAGTGGCATTTACATTGCGCATCTCAATACAGGGGCCTTTACACGGCGCATCTCATTACAGGGGCCTTTACACGGCGCATCTCATTACATAGGCCGTGACACGGCGCATCTCATTACAGGGGCCTTTACACTGCGCATCTCATTACAGGGGCCTTTACACTGCGCATCTTATTACAAGGGCCTTTACACTGCGCATCTCATTACAGGGGCATTTACACTGCGCATCTCATTACAGGGGCATCTACACTGCGCATCTCATTACAGGGGCAATTACACGGCGCATCTCATTACAGGGGCATTTACACGGCGCAACTCATTACAAGGGCCTTTACACGGCGCATATCATTACAGGGGCCTTTACACTGCACATCTCATTACAGGTGCCTTTACACTGCGCATCTCATTACAGGGGCCTTTACACTGCGCATCTCATTACAGGGGCCTTTACACTGCGCATCTCATTACAGGGGCCTTTACACTGTGCATCTCATTACAGGGGCCTTTACACTGCGCATCTCATTACAGGGGCATTTACACTGCACATCTCATTACAGGGGCATTTACACTGGGCATCTCATTACAGGGGCATTTACACTGGGCATCTCATTACAGGGGGCATTTACACTGCACATCTCATTAAGGGGCATTTACACTGCGCATCTCATTAAGGGGCATTTACACTGCGCATCTCATTACGGGGCATTTACACTGCGCATCTCATTACAGGGGCATTTACACTGCGCATCTCATTACTGGGCATTTACACTGCGCATCTCATTACAGGGGCATTTACACTGCGCATCTCATTACAGGGGCATTTACACTGCGCATCTCATTACAGGGACATTTACACTGCGCATCTCATTACGGGGCTTTTACACTGCGCATCTCATTACAGGGGCCTTTACACTGCGCATCTCATTACGGGGCATTTACACTGCGCATCTCATTACAGGGGCATTTACACTGCGCATCTCATTACAGGGGCATTTACATGGCACATCTCATTACAGGCGCCTTTCCACTGCGCATCTCATTACAGGGGCCTCTACACTGCGCATCTCATTACGGGGCCTCTACACTGCGCATCTCATTACAGGGGCATTTACACTGCGCATCTCATTAAAGGGGCATTTACACTGCGCATCTCATTACAGGGGCATATACACTGCGCATCTCATTACAGGGGCATTTACACTGCACATCTCATTACAGGGGCATTTACACTGCACATCTCATTACAGGGGCATTTACACTGCACATCTCATTACAGGGGCATTTAGACTGCGCATCTCATTACGGGGCATTTACACTGTGCATCTCATTAAGGGGCATTTACACTGGGCATCTCATTACAGTGCATTTACACTGCGCATCTCATTACAGGGGCATTTATACTGCGCATCTCATTACAGGGGCCTTTACACGGCGCATCTCATTACAGGGGCCTTTACACGGCGCATCTCATTACAGGGGCCTTTACACTGCGCATCTCATTACAAGGGCCTTTACACTGCGCATCTCATTACAGGGGCATTTACACTGCACATCTCATTACAGGGACATTTACACTGCGCATCTCATTACAGGGGCCTTTACACTGCGCATCTCATTACAGGGGCATTTACACTGCGCATCTCATTACAGGTGCATTTACACTGGGCATCTCATTACAGGGGCATTTACACTGGGCATCTCATTACAGGGGGCATTTACACTGCACATCTCATTAAGGGGCATTTACACTGCGCATCTCATTAAGGGGCATTTACACTGCGCATCTCATTACGGGGCATTTACACTGCGCATCTCATTACAGGGGCATTTACACTGCGCATCTCATTACTGGGCATTTACACTGCGCATCTCATTACAGGGGCATTTACACTGCGCATCTCATTACAGGGGCATTTACACTGCGCATCTCATTACAGGGACATTTACACTGCGCATCTCATTACAGGGGCATTTACACTGCGCATCTCATTAAAGGGGCCTTTACACTGCGCATCTCATTACGGGGCTTTTACACTGCGCATCTCATTAAAGGGGCCTTTACACTGCGCATCTCATTACGGGGCTTTTGCACTGCGCATCTCATTACAGGGGCCTTTACACTGCGCATCTCATTACGGGGCATTTACACTGCGCATCTCATTACAGGGGCATTTACACTGCGCATCTCATTACAGGGGCATTTACACTGGGCATCTCATTACAGGGGCATTTACACTGCACATCTCATTACAGGGGCATTTACATGGCACATCTCATTACAGGCGCCTTTCCACTGCGCATCTCATTACAGGGGCCTCTACACTGCGCATCTCATTACGGGGCCTCTACACTGCGCATCTCATTACAGGGGCATTTACACTGCGCATCTCATTAAAGGGGCATTTACACTGCGCATCTCATTACAGGGGCATATACACTGCGCATCTCATTACAGGGGCATTTACACTGCACATCTCATTACATGGGCATTTACACTGCACATCTCATTACAGGGGCATTTACACTGCGCATCTCATTACAGGGGCATTTAGACTGCGCATCTCATTACGGGGCATTTACACTGTGCATCTCATTAAGGGGCATTTACACTGGGCATCTCATTACAGTGCATTTACACTGCGCATCTCATTACAGGGGCATTCATACTGCGCATCTCATTACAGGGGCCTTTACACGGCGCATCTCATTACAGGGGCCTTTACACGGCGCATCTCATTACAGGGGCCTTTACACTGCGCATCTCATTACAAGGGCCTTTACACTGCGCATCTCATTACAGGGGCATTTACACTGCACATCTCATTACAGGGACATTTACACTGCGCATCTCATTACAGGGGCATTTACACTGCGCATCTCATTAAAGGGGCCTTTACACTGCGCATCTCATTACGGGGCTTTTACACTGCGCATCTCATTACAGGGGCCTTTACACTGCGCATCTCGTTACTGGGCATTTACACTGCGCATCTCATTACAGGGGCATTTACACTGCGCATCTCATTACAGGGGCATTTACACTGCACATCTCATTACAGGGACATTTACACTGCGCATCTCATTACAGGGGCATTTACACTGCGCATCTCATTAAAGGGGCCTTTACACTGTGCATCTCATTACGGGGCTTTTACACTGTGCATCTCATTAAAGGGGCCTTTACACTGCGCATCTCATTATGGGTCTTTTACACTGCGCATCTCATTACAGGGGCCTTTACACTGCGCATCTCATTACGGGGCATTTACACTGCGCATCTCATTACAGGGGCATTTACACTGCGCATCTTATTACAGGGGCATTTACACTTGGCATCTCATTACAGGGGCATTTACACTGCGCATCTCATTACAGGGGCATTTACATGGCGCATCTCATTACAGGGGCCTTTACACTGCGCATCTCATTACGGGGCCTTTCCACTGTGCATCTCATTACAGGGGCCTTTACACTGCGCATCTCATTACAGGGGCCTCTACACTGCGCATCTCATTACGGGGCCTCAACACTGCGCATCTCATTACAGGGCATTTACACTGCACATCTCATTACAGGGGCATTTACACTGCGCATCTCATTACAAGGGCATTTACACTGCGCATCTCATTACAGGGGCATTTACACTGTGCATCTCATTAAGGGGCATTTACACTGGGCATCTCATTACGGTGCATTTACACTGCGCATCTCATTACAGGGGCATTTATACTGCGCATCTCATTACAGGGGCCTTTACACTGCGCATCTCATTACAGGGGCATTTACACTGCACATCTCATTACAAGGGCATTTACACTGCGCATCTCATTACAGGGGCATTTACACGGCGCATCTCATTACAGGGGCATTTACACGGCGCATCTCATTACAGGGGCCTTTACACGGCGCATCTCATTACAGGGGCCTTTACACTGCGCATCTCATTACAGGGGCCTTTACTGTAAGTGCTATGTAATACTATCCTTATCCCTGTGTGTACAGCGCCGCCGTCACAGTCAGTGCTATGTAATAATACTATCCTTATCCCTGTATGTACAGCGCCCCCTGTATGTACAGCGCCGCCGTCACTGTCAGTGCTATGTAATAATATTATCCTTATCCCTGTATGTACAGCACTGCCGTCACTGTCAGTGCTATGTAATAATACTATCCTTATCTCTGTATGTACAGTGACGCCGTCACTGTCAGTGCTATGTAATAATACTATCCTTATCCCTGGATGTACAGCGCCGCCGTCACTGTCACTGCTATGTAATAATACTATCCTTATCCTTGTATGTACAGCGCCGCCGTCACTGTCACTGCTATGTAATAATACTATCCTTATCCCTGTATGTACAGCGCCGCCGTTACATAGCACTGACAGTGACGGCGGTGCTGTACATACAACTCTCTGCGCTCTTTTTCTCTCTCTGCGCTCTTTCTCTCTCTCTGCGCTCTTTCTTTCTCTCTCTGTGCTCTTTCTTTCTCTCTCTGCACTCTTTCTTTCTCTCTCTCTCTGCGCTCTTTCTTCCTCTCTCTCTCTGCGCTCTTTCTTTCTCTGCACTCTTTCTCTCTCTCTGCGCTCTTTCTTTCTCTCTCTCTGCGCTCTCTCTCTCTCTCTGCGCTCTCTCTCTCTGGGCTCTCTCTCTGTCTGCGCTCTCTCTCTCTCTGCGCTCTTTCTTTCTCTTTCTCTCTGCGCTCTTTCTCTCTCTCTCTCTACGCTCTTTCTCTCTCTCTCTGTGTGTTCTTTCATCCTCTCTCTCTGCGCTTTCTCTCTCTTTCTGCGCTCTTTCTTTCTTTCTCTCTCTGCGCTCTTTCTTTCTCTCTCTCTCTGCGCTCTTTCTTTCTCTCTCTCTGCACTCTTTCTCTCTCTCTCTGTGCTCTTTCTCTCTCTCTCTGCGCTCTTTCTATCTCTCTCTGCGCTCTTTCTTTCTCTCTCTCTGCGCTCTTTCTCTCTGCGCTCTTTCTTTCTCTCTCTGCGCTCTTTCTCTCTCTCTGCGCTCTTTCTTTCTCTCTCTCTCTGCACTCTTTCTTTCTCTCTCTGCGCTCTTTCTCTCTCTCTGCGCTCTTCCTTTCTCTCTCTGCGCTCTTTCTTGCTCTCTCTCTGCGCTCTTTATCTCTCTCTCTGCGCTCTTTCTCTCTCTCTGCACTCTTTCTTTCTCTCTCTGCGTTCTTTCTTCCTCTCTCTCTCTGTGCTCTTTCTTTCTCTGCGCTTTTTCTCTCTCTCTGCGCTCTTTCTTTCTTTCTCTCTCTGCGCTCTTTCTTTCTCACTCTCTCTGCGCTCTTTCTTTCTCTGCGCTCTTTCTCTCTCTCTGCGCTCTTTCTTTCTCTCTCTCTGCGCTCTCTCTCTCTCTCTCTGCGCTCTCTCTCTGGGCTCTCTCTCTGTCTGCGCTCTCTCTCTCTCTGCGCTCTTTTTTTCTCTTTCTCTCTGCGCTCTTTCTCTCTCTCTCTCTGCGCTCTTTCTTTCTTTCTCTCTCTGCGCTCTTTCTCTCTCTCTCTGCGCTCTCTCTCTCTCTCTGCGCTCTTTCTTTCTTTCTCTCTCTGCACTCTTTCTCTCTCTCTCTGCGCTCTTTCTCTCCCTCTCAGCGCTCTTTCTCTCTCTCTCTGCGCTCTTTCTTTCTCTCTCTCTGCGCTCTTTCTCTCTGCGCTCTTTCTTTCTCTCTCTGCGCTCTTTCTCTCTCTCTGCGCTCTTTCCTTCTCTCTCTCTCTGCACTCTCTCTCTCTGCGCTCTCTCTGCACTCTTTCTCTCTCTCTGCGCTCTTAGATGCGCAGTGTAAATGCCCCTTAATGAGATGCGCAGTGTAAATGCCCCTTAATGAGATGTGCAGTGTAAATGCCCCCTGTAATGAGATGCCCAGTGTAAATGCCCCTGTAATGAGATGCCCAGTGTAAATGCCCCTGTAATGAGATGCGCAGTGTAAATGCCCCTGTAATGAGATGCGCAGTGTAAAGGCCCCTGTAATGAGATGCGCAGTGTAAAGGCCCCTGTAATGAGATGCGCAGTGTAAAGGCCCCTGTAATGAGATGCGCAGTGTAAAGGCCCCTGTAATGATATGCGCCGTGTAAAGGCCTTTGTAATGAGATGCGCCGTGTAAATGCCCCTGTAATGAGATGCGCCGTGTAATTGCCCCTGTAATGAGATGCGCAGTGTAGATGCCCCTGTAATGAGATGCGCAGTGTAAATGCCCCTGTAATGAGATGCGCAGTGTAAAGTATCTTGTAATGAGATGCGCAGTGTAAAGGCCCCAGTAATGAGATGCGCAGTGTAAAGGCCCCTGTAATGAGATGCGCCGTGTAAAGGCCTATGTAATGAGATGCGCCGTGTAAAGGCCCCTGTAATGAGATGCGCCATGTAAAGGCCCCTGTAATGAGATGCGCAATGTAAATGCCCCTGTAATGAGATGCGCAGTGTAAATGCCCCTGTAATGGGATGCCCAGTGTAAATGCCCCTTAATGAGATGCACAGTGTAAATGCCCTGTAATGAGATGCACAGTGTAAATGCCCCGTAATGAGATGCACAGTGTAAATGCCCCTGTAATGAGATGCGCATTGTAAATGCCCCTGTAATGACATGTGCAGTGTAAATGCCCCTGTAATGAGATGCGCAGTGTAAATGCCCCTGTAATGAGATGCGCAGTGTAAATGCCCCTGTAATGAGAAGCGCAGTGTAAATGCCCCGTAATGAGATGCGCAGTGTAAATGCCCCGTCATGAGATGCGCAGTGTAAATGCCCCGTAATGAGATGCGCAGTGTAAATGCCCTGTAATGAGATGCGCAGTGTAAATGCCCCGTAATGAGATGTGCAGTGTAAATGCCCCTGTAATGAGATGCGCAGTGTAAAGGCCCCTGTAATGAGATGCGCAGTGTAAAGGCCCCTGTAATGAGATGCGCAGTGTAAAGGCCCCTGTAATGAGATGCGCAGTGTAAAGGCCCCTGTAATGATATGCGCCGTGTAAAGCCCTTTGTAATGAGATGCGCCGTGTAAATGCCCCTGTAATGAGATGCGCCGTGTAATTGCCCCTGTAATGAGATGCGCAGTGTAGATGCCCCTGTAATGAGATGCGCAGTGTAAATGCCCCTGAAATTAGATGCGCAGTGTAAAGTATCTTGTAATGAGATGCGCAGTGTAAAGGCCCCAGTAATGAGATGCGCAGTGTAAAGGCCCCTGTAATGAGATGCGCCGTGTAAAGGCCTATGTAATGAGATGCGCCGTGTAAAGGCCCCTGTAATGAGATGCGCCATGTAAAGGCCCCTGTAATGAGATGCGCAATGTAAATGCCCCTGTAATGAGATGCGCAGTGTAAATGCCCCTGTAATGGGATGCCCAGTGTAAATGCCCCTTAATGAGATGCACAGTGTAAATGCCCTGTAATGAGATGCACAGTGTAAATGCCCCGTAATGAGATGCACAGTGTAAATGCCCCTGTAATGAGATGCGCATTGTAAATGCCCCTGTAATGACATGTGCAGTGTAAATGCCCCTGTAATGAGATGCGCAGTGTAAATGCCCCTGTAATGAGATGCGCAGTGTAAATGCCCCTGTAATGAGATGTGCAGTGTAAATGCCCCTGTAATGAGAAGCGCAGTGTAAATGCCCCGTAATGAGATGCGCAGTGTAAATGCCCCGTCATGAGATGCGCAGTGTAAATGCCCCGTAATGAGATGCGCAGTGTAAATGCCCTGTAATGAGATGCGCAGTGTAAATGCCCCGTAATGAGATGCACAGTGTAAATGCCCCTGTAATGAGATGCACAGTGTAAATGCCCCGTAATGAGATGCGCAGTGTGAATGCCCTGTAATGAGATGCGCAGTGTAAATGCCCCGTAATGAGATGCGCAGTGTAAATGCCCCTGTAATGAGATGCGCAGTGTAAATGCCCGTCAGTGCTATGCAATAATAATATCCTTATCCCTTTGTGTACAGCGCCGCCGTCACTGTCAGTGCTATGTAATACTATCCTTATCCCTGTATGTACAGCGCCGCCCTCACTGTCAGTGCTATGTAATACAATCCTTATCCCTGTATGTACAGCGCCGCCGTCACTGTCAGTTCTATGTAATACTATCCTTATCCCTGTATGTACAGCGCCGCCGTCACTGTCACTGCTATGTAATAATACTATCCTTATCCCTGTATGTACAGCGCCGTCGTCACTTTCAGGGCTATGTAATAATAATATCCTTATCCCTGTATGTACAGCGCCGCCGTCACTGTCATTGCTATGTAATACTATCCTTATCCCTGTATGTACAGCCGCCGTCACTGTCAGTGCTATGTAATAATACTATCCTTATCCCTGTATGTACAGCGCCGCCGTCACTGTCAGTGCTATGTAATAATAATATCCTTATCCCTGTATGTACAGTGCGCTGTCACTGTCATTGCTCGTCACAAGCCGAGATACAGTTCCATAGAAACTTGCCGTTTTACCGCTGAACCTAAAAATGGGTAGAAAGTACTTTTTCTCCCTTCCTGTTAATGCCACAGACTTCGCCTTTACAGGGCACACGTTTTCTATCTTCCCCGCTTCAGCCCATGAAATATTGAGCTTCAAATCTGTTGTTAACATTGTGTAAAAAAGTTGCTCACAGCTGTTCTAGGAACACATTGTGAAATCGCGTATATCTTTGCTTCTACACATAGGAATGTATTGTGCTTTGCTTTACACACTATTCTACAGTCAAGAGGAGAGAATTCATCAAGTTTAATAAGCAAAAACACTGTATAAGTCGAATTTCAGCATTTTTGTGTGACCGGGAAAACCACAGTCACAAGACGAGATGCAGTTCCATAGAAACTTGCCATTTTACCGCTGAACCTAAAAATGGGTAGAAAGTACTTTTTCTCCCTTCCTGTTAATGCCACAGACTTCGCCTTTACAGGGCACACGTTTTCTATCTTCCCCGCTTCAGCCCATGAAATATTGAGCTTCAAATGTGTTGTTAACATTGTGTAAAAAAGTTGCTCACAGCTGTTCTAGGAACACATTGTGAAATCGCGTATATCTTTGCTTCTACACATAGCAATGTATTGTGCTTTGCTTTACACACTATTCTACAGTCAAGAGGAGAGAATTCATCAAGTTTAATAAGCAAAAACACTGTATAAGTCGAATTTCAGCATTTTTGTGTGACCGGGAAAACCACAGTCACAATCCGAGATGCAGTTCCATAGAAACTTGCCATTTTACCGCTGAACCTAAAAATGGGTAGAAAGTACTTTTTCTCCCTTCCTGTTAATGCCACAGACTTCGCCTTTACAGGGCACACGTTTTCTATCATCCCCGCTTCAGCCCATGAAATATTGAGCTTCAAATCTGTTGTTAACGTGGTGTATAAAAGTTGCTCACAGCTGTTCTAGGAACACATTGTGAAATCGCGTATATCTTTGCTTCTACACATACCAATGTATTGTGCTTTGCTTTACACACTATTCTACAGTCAAGAGGAGAGAATTCATCAAGTTTAATAAGCAAAAACACTGTATAAGTCGAATTTCAGCATTTTTGTGTGACCGGGAAAACCACAGTCTCAAGCCGAGATGCAGTTCCATAAAAACTTGCCATTTTACCGCTGAACCTAAAAATGGGTAGATAGTACTTTTTCTCCCTTCCTATTAATGCCACAGACTTCGCCTTTACAGGGCACACGTTTTCTATCTTCCCCGCTTCAGCCCATGAAATATTGAGCTTCAAATGTGTTGTTAACGTTGTGTAAAAAAGTTGGTCACAGCTGTTCTAGGAACACATTGTGAAATCGCGTATATCTTTTCTTCTACACATAGGAATGTATTGTGCTTTGCTTAACACACTATTCTACAGTCAAGAGGAGAGAATTCATGAAGTTTAATAAGCAAAAACACTGTATAAGTCGAATTTCAGCATTTTTGTGTGACCGGGAAAACCACAGTCACAAGACGAGATGCAGTTCCATAGAAACTTGCCATTTTACCGCTGAACCTAAAAATGGGTAGAAAGTACTTTTTCTCCCTTCCTGTTAATGCCACAGACTTCCCCTTTACAGGGCACACGTTTTCTATCTTCCCCGCTTCAGCCCATGAAATATTGAGCTTCAAATGTGTTGTTAACATTGTGTAAAAAAGTTGCTCACAGCTGTTCTAGGAACACATTGTGAAATCGCGTATATCTTTTCTTCTACACATAGGAATGTATTGTGCTTTGCTTTACACACTATTCTACAGTCAAGAGGAGAGAATTCATCAAGTTTAATAAGCAAAAACACTGTATAAGTCGAATTTCAGCATTTTTGTGTGACCGGGAAAACCACAGTCACAAGCCGAGATGCAGTTCCATAGAAACTTGCCATTTTACCGCTGAACCTAAAAATGGGTAGAAAGTACTTTTTCTCCCTTCCTGTTAATGCCACAGACTTCGCCTTTACAGGGCACACGTTTTCTATCTTCCCCGCTTCAGCCCATGAAATATTGAGCTTCAAATCTGTTGTTAACATTGTGTAAAAAAGTTGCTCACAGCTGTTCTAGGAACACATTGTGAAATCGCGTATATCTTTGCTTCTACACATAGCAATGTATTGTGCTTTGCTTTACACACTATTCTACAGTCAAGAGGAGAGAATTCATCAAGTTTAATAAGCAAAAACACTGTATAAGTCGAATTTCAGCATTTTTGTGTGACCGGGAAAACCACAGTCACAAGCCGAGATGCAGTTCCATAGAAACTTGCCATTTTACCGCTGAACCTAAAAATGGGTAGAAAGTACTTTTTCTCCCTTCCTGTTAATGCCACAGACTTCGCCTTTACAGGGCACACGTTTTCTATCTTCCTCGCTTCAGCCCATGAAATATTGAGCTTCAAATGTGTTGTTAACGTGGTGTAAAAAAGTTGCTCACAGCTGTTCTAGGAACACATTGTGAAATCGCGTATATCTTTGCTTCTACACATAGGAATGTATTGTGCTTTGCTTAACACACTATTCTACAGTCAAGAGGAGAGAATTCATCAAGTTTAATAAGCAAAAACACTGTATAAGTCGAATTTCAGCATTTTTGTGTGACCGGGAAAACCACAGTCACAAGCCGAGATGCAGTTCCATAGAAACTTGCCATTTTACCGCTGAACCTAAAAATGGGTAGAAAGTACTTTTTCTCCCTTCCTATTAATGCCACAGACTTCGCCTTTACAGGGCACACGTTTTCTATCTTCCCCGCTTCAGCCCATGAAATATTGAGCTTCAAATGTGTTGTTAACGTTGTGTAAAAAAGTTGCTCACAGCTGTTCTAGGAACACATTGTGAAATCGCGTATATCTTTTCTTCTACATATAGGAATGTATTGTGCTTTGCTTTACACACTATTCTACAGTCAAGAGGAGAGAATTCATCAAGTTTAATAAGCAAAAACTCTCTATAAGTCGAATTTCAGCATTTTTGTGTGACCAGGAAAACCACAGTCACAAGCCGAGATGCAGTTCCATAGAAACTTGCCATTTTACCGCTGAACCTAAAAATGGGTAGAAAGTACTTTTTCTCCCTTCCTGTTAATGCCACAGACTTCGCCTTTACAGGGCACACGTTTTCTATCTTCCCCGCTTCAGCCCATGAAATATTGAGCTTCAAATCTGTTGTTAACGTGGTGTAAAAAAGTTGCTCACAGCTGTTCTAGGAACACATTGTGAAATCGCGTATATCTTTGCTTCTACACATAGCAATGTATTGTGCTTTGCTTTACACACTATTCTACAGTCAAGAGGAGAGAATTCATCAAGTTTAATAAGCAAAAACACTGTATAAGTCGAATTTCAGCATTATTGTGTGACCGGGAAAACCACAGTCACAAGCCGAGATGCAGTTCCATAGAAACTTGCCATTTTACCGCTGAACCTAAAAATGGGTAGAAAGTACTTTTTCTCCCTTCCTGTTAATGCCACAGACTTCGCCTTTACAGGGCACACGTTTTCTATCTTCCCCGCTTCAGCCCATGAAATATTGAGCTTCAAATGTGTTGTTAACGTTGTGTAAAAAAGTTGCTCACAGCTGTTCTAGGAACACATTGTGAAATCGCGTATATCTTTTCTTCTACACATAGGAATGTATTGTGCTTTGCTTTACACACCATTCTACAGTCAAGAGGAGAGAATTCATCAAGTTTAATAAGCAAAAACTCTGTATAAGTCGAATTTCAGCATTTTTGTGTGACCGGGAAAACCACAGTCACAAGCCGAGATGCAGTTCCATAGAAACTTGCCATTTTACCGCTGAACCTAAAAATGGGTAGAAAGTACTTTTTCTCCCTTCCTGTTAATGCCACAGACTTCGCCTTTACAGGGCACACGTTTTCTATCTTCCCCGCTTCAGCCCATGAAATATTGAGCTTCAAATGTGTTGTTAACATTGTGTAAAAAAGTTGCTCACAGCTGTTCTAGGAACACATTGTGAAATCGCGTATATCTTTGCTTCTACACATAGGAATGTATTGTGCTTTGCTTTACACACTATTCTACAGTCAAGAGGAGAGAATTCATCAAGTTTAATAAGCAAAAACACTGTATAAGTCGAATTTCAGCATTTTTGTGTGACCGGGAAAACCACAGTCACAAGCCGAGATGCAGTTCCATAGAAACTTGCCATTTTACCGCTGAACCTAAAAATGGGTAGAAAGTACTTTTTCTCCCTTCCTGTTAATGCCACAGACTTCGCCTTTACAGGGCACACGTTTTCTATCTTCCCCGCTTCAGCCCATGAAATATTGAGCTTCAAATCTGTTGTTAACGTGGTGTAAAAAAGTTGCTCACAGCTGTTCTAGGAACACATTGTGAAATCGCGTATATCTTTGCTTCTACACATAGCAATGTATTGTGCTTTGCTTTACACACTATTCTACAGTCAAGAGGAGAGAATTCATCAAGTTTAATAAGCAAAAACACTGTATAAGTCAATTTTCAGCATTATTGTGTGACCGGGAAAACCACAGTCACAAGCCGAGATGCAGTTCCATAGAAACTTGCCATTTTACCGCTGAACCTAAAAATGGGTAGAAAGTACTTTTTCTCCCTTCCTGTTAATGCCACAGACTTCGCCTTTACAGGGCACACGTTTTCTATCTTCCCCGCTTCAGCCCATGAAATATTGAGCTTCAAATGTGTTGTTAACATTGTGTAAAAAAGTTGCTCACAGCTGTTCTAGGAACACATTGTGAAATCGCGTATATCTTTGCTTCTACACATAGGAATGTATTGTGCTTTGCTTTACACACTATTCTACAGTCAAGAGGAGAGAATTCATCAAGTTTAATAAGCACAAACACTGTATAAGTCGAATTTCAGCATTTTTGTGTGACCGGGAAAACCACAGTCACAAGCCGAGATGCAGTTCCATAGAAACTTGCCATTTTACCGCTGAACTTAAAAATGGGTAGAAAGTACTTTTTCTCCCTTCCTGTTAATGCCACAGACTTCGCCTTTACAGGGCACACGTTTTCTATCTTCCCCGCTTCAGCCCATGAAATATTGAGCTTCAAATCTGTTGTTAACGTGGTGTAAAAAAGTTGCTCACAGCTGTTCTAGGAACACATTGTGAAATCGCGTATATCTTTGCTTCTACACATAGCAATGTATTGTGCTTTGCTTTACACACTATTCTACAGTCAAGAGGAGAGAATTCATCAAGTTTAATAAGCAAAAACACTGTATAAGTCGAATTTCAGCATTTTTGTGTGACCGGGAAAACCACAGTCACAAGCCGAGATGCAGTTCCATAGAAACTTGCCATTTTACCGCTGAACCTAAAAATGGGTAGAAAGTACTTTTTCTCCCTTCCTGTTAATGCCACAGACTTCGCCTTTACAGGGCACACGTTTTCTATCTTCCCCGCTTCAGCCCATGAAATATTGAGCTTCAAATGTGTTGTTAACATTGTGTAAAAAAGTTGCTCACAGCTGTTCTAGGAACACATTGTGAAATCGCGTATATCTTTGCTTCTACACATAGGAATGTATTGTGCTTTGCTTTACACACTATTCTACAGTCAAGAGGAGAGAATTCATCAAGTTTAATAAGCACAAACACTGTATAAGTCGAATTTCAGCATTTTTGTGTGACCGGGAAAACCACAGTCACAAGCCGAGATGCAGTTCCATAGAAACTTGCCATTTTACCGCTGAACCTAAAAATGGGTAGAAAGTACTTTTTCTCCCTTCCTGTTAATGCCACAGACTTGGCCTTTACAGGGCACACGTTTTCTATCTTCCCCGCTTCAGCCCATGAAATATTGAGCTTCAAATGTGTTGTTAACATTGTGTAAAAAAGTTGCTCACAGCTGTTCTAGGAACACATTGTGAAATCGCGTATATCTTTTCTTCTACACATAGGAATGTATTGTGCTTTGCTTAACACACTATTCTACAGTCAAGAGGAGAGAATTCATGAAGTTTAATAAGCAAAAACACTGTATAAGTCGAATTTCAGCATTTTTGTGTGACCGGGAAAACCACAGTCACAAGCCGAGATGCAGTTCCATAGAAACTTGCCATTTTACCGCTGAACCTAAAAATGGGAAAAAGTACTTTTTCTCCCTTCCTGTTAATGCCACAGACTTCGCCTTTACAGGGCACACGTTTTCTATCTTCCCCGCTTCAGCCCATGAAATATTGAGCTTCAAATGTGTTGTTAACTTTGTGTAAAAAAGTTGCTGAAAATTAACGTGCGCGTCTTTAACTCTTCCCGAGGGACTTAGAAGAATTTTGTGATATTTTTTATTAAAATGGTGTATAAGGGTATATATATAAATATATTTTATGCACTGTATATGAGCTGGCGATTTCTAAGTCTGTGGTTCCGAGAGGGGGTAACCAGGCTCACTAATAAAGGTCAAGCCACTTGCCTGCCAGAATGCCCTGCTTCAGCACAGACCAGAAAGGCATTGTGATAAGCGTATCCCCGGTATAGTCAGGGGTTAATGGGAGTCGTCCCCGTCCCCCCAGTATACGGCCAGAACCATGGACCCGGTACTTGTGGTTCGGACCCTCTCCAACCAGCCATAATGTTGTGAGAGTGAAATTATGTCTAAGTCCAGCTTTGGTACATTAGAAGCAACTCTGAAACTTAACCTAAGCGTTTTTCGAAGCTACTTTTTGGCTAACTTCTTATAGGAAGGTCTAGGAGCTCTGAAAATGAACGTGCGCGTCTTTCACTCTTTCCGAAGGACTTAGAAGAATTTTGTGATATTTTTTATTAAAATGGTGTATAAGGGTATATATATAAATATATTTTATGCACTGTATATGAGCTGGCGATTTCTAAGTCTGTGGTTCCGAGAGGGGGTAACCAGGCTCACTAATAAAGGTCAAGCCACTTGGCTGCCAGAATGCCCTGCTTCAGCACAGACCAGAAAGGCATTGTGATAAGCGTATCCCCGGTATAGTCAGGAGTTAATGGGAGTCGTCCCCGTCCCCCCAGTATACGGCCAGAACCATGGACCCGGTACTTGTGGTTTGGACTGTCTCCAACCAGCCATAATGTTGTGAGAGTGAAATTATGTCTAAGTCCAGCTTTGGTACATTAGAAGCAACTCTGAAACTTAACCTAAGCGTTTTTCGAAGCTACTTTTTAGCTAACTTCTTATAGGAAGGGATAAGGATGGTATTATTACATAGCACTGACAGTGACGGCGGCGTTGTACATACAGGGATAAGGATAGTATTACATAGCACTGACAGTGACGGCGGGGCTGTACATACAGGGATAAGAATAGTATTATTGCACAGCACTGACAGTGACGGCGGCGCTGCACATACAGGGTTAAGGATAGCATTATTACATAGCACTGACAGTGACGGCGGCGCTGTACATACAGGGATAAGGATAGGATATATAAGACAGTACTGACAGTGACGGCGGCACTTATCCCTGTATGTACAGCGCCGCCGTCACTGTCAGTGCTATGTAATAATACTATCCTTATCCCTGTATGTACAGCGCCGCCATCACTGTCAGTGAGTAGAAAGTACTTTTCTCCACCCCTGTTATTGCCACAGACTTGCCCTTTACAGGGCGCCGCCGTCACTGTCAGTGCTATGTAATACAATCCTTATCCCTGTATCTACAGCGCCGCCGTCACATTCACTGCTATGTAATAATACTATCCTTATCCCTGTATGGACAGTGCCGCCGTCACTGTCACTGCTTTGCAATAATACTATCCTTATCTCTGTATGTACAGCGCCGCCGTCACTGTCAGTGCTATGTAATAATACTATTCTTATCCCTGTATGTACAACGCCGCCATTACTGTCAGTGCTATGTAATTGTACATACAGGGATAAGGATAGTATTACATAGCAATGACAGTGACAGCGCACTGTACATACAGGGATAAGGATATTATTATTACATAGCACTGACAGTGACGGCGGCGCTGTACATACAGGGATAAGGATAGTATTATTACATAGCACTGACAGTGACGGCGGCGCTGTACATACAGGGATAAGGATAGTATTATTACATAGCACTGACAGTGACGTGGCGCTGTACATACAGGGATAAGGATAGTATTATTACATAGCACTGACAGTGATGGTGGAACTGTACATAACGGGATAAGGATAGTATTATTACATAGCACTGACAGTGACGGCGGCGCTGTACACACAGGGATAAGGATAGTATTACATAGCACTGACAGTGACGTGGCGCTGTACATACAGGGATAAGGATAGTATTACATAGCACTGACAGTGACGGCGACGCTGTACATACAGGGATAAGGATAGTATTACACAGCACTGACAGTGACGGCGGCGCTGAACATACAGGGATAAGGATAGTATTACATAGCACTGACAGTGACGGCGGCGCTGTACATACAGGGATAAGGATATTATTATTACATAGCACTGACAGTGACGATGGCGCTGTACATACAGGGATAAGGATAGTATTATTACATAGCAGTGACAGTGACGGTGGCGCTGTACATACAGGGATAAGGATAGTATTACATAGAACTGACAGTGACGGCGGCGCTGTACATACAGGGATAAGGATAGTATTACATAGCACTGACAGTGAGGGCGGTGCTGTACATACAGGGATAAGGATAGTAATACACAGCACTGACAGTGACGGCGGCGCTGTACATACAGGGATAAGGATAGTATTACATAGCACTGACAGTGACGGCGGCGCTGTACACAAAGGGATAAGGATATTATTATTGCATAGCACTGACGGGCATTTACACTGCGCATCTCATTACAGGGGCATTTACACTGCGCATCTCATTACAGGGCATTTACACTGCGCATCTCATTACGGGGCATTTACACTGCGCATCTCATTACAGGGGCATTTACACTGTGCATCTCATTACGGGGCATTTACACTGCGCATCTCATTACAGGGCATTTACACTGCGCATCTCATTACGCAGCATTTACACTGCGCATCTCATTAAAGGGGCATTTACACTGCGCATCTCATTACGGGGCATTTACACTGCGCTTCTCATTACAGGGGCATTTACACTGCGCATCTCATTACAGGGGCATTTACACTGCGCATGTCATTACAGGGGCATTTACAATGCGCATCTCATTACAGGGGCATTTACACTGTGCATCGCATTACGGGGCATTTACACTGCGCATCTCATTACAGGGCATTTACACTGTGCATCTCATTAAGGGGCATTTACACTGGGCATCCCATTACGGGGCATTTACACTGCGCATCTCATTACAGTGGCATTTACATTGCGCATCTCATTACAGGGGCCTTTACACGGCGCATCTCATTACAGGGGCCTTTACACGGCGCATCTCATTACATAGGCCGTTACACGGCGCATCTCATTACAGGGGCCTTTACACTGCGCATCTCATTACAGGGGCCTTTACACTGCGCATCTAATTACAAGGGCCTTTACACTGCGCATCTCATTACAGGGGCATTTACACTGTGCATCTCATTACGGGGCATTTACACTGCGCATCTCATTACAGGGCATTTACACTGCGCATCTCATTACGGGGCATTTACACTGCGCATCTCATTAAAGGGGCATTTACACTGCGCATCTCATTACGGGGCATTTACACTGCGCATCTCATTACAGGGGCATTTACACTGCGCATGTCATTACAGGGGCATTTACAATGCGCATCTCATTACAGGGCATTTACACTGTGCATCTCATTAAGGGGCATTTACACTGGGCATCCCATTACGGGGCATTTACACTGCGCATCTCATTACAGTGGCATTTACATTGCGCATCTCATTACAGGGGCCTTTACACGGCGCATCTCATTACAGGGGCCTTTACACGGCGCATCTCATTACATAGGCCGTTACACGGCGCATCTCATTACAGGGGCCTTTACACTGCGCATCTCATTACAGGGGCCTTTACACTGCGCATCTAATTACAAGGGCCTTTACACTGCGCATCTCATTACAGGGGCATTTACACTGCGCATCTCATTACAGGGGCATCTACACTGCGCATCTCATTACAGGGGCAATTACACGGCGCATCTCATTACAGGGGCATTTACACGGCGCAACTCATTACAAGGGCCTTTACACGGCGCATATCATTACAGGGGCCTTTACACTGCGCATCTCATTACAGGGGCCTTTACACTGCGCATCTCATTACAGGGGCCTTTACACTGCGCATCTCATTACAGGGGCCTTTACACTGCGCATCTCATTACAGGGGCATTTACACTGCGCATCTCATTACAGGGGCATTTACACTTGGCATCTCATTACAGGGGCATTTACACTGGGCATCTCATTACAGGGGGCATTTACACTGCACATCTCATTAAGGGGCATTTACACTGCGCATCTCATTAAGGGGCATTTACACTGCGCATCTCATTACGGGGCATTTACACTGCGCATCTCATTACAGGGGCATTTACACTGCGCATCTCATTACAGGGGCCTTTACACTGCGCATCTCATTATGGGGCCTTTACACTGCGCATCTCATTACAGGGGCCTTTACACTGCGCATCTCATTACTGGGCATTTACACTGCGCATCTCATTACAGGGGCATTTACACTGCGCATCTCATTACAGGGGCATTTACACTGCGCATCTCATTACAGGGACATTTACACTGCGCATCTCATTACAGGGGCATTTACACTGCGCATCTCATTAAAGGGGCCTTTACACTGCGCATCTCATTACGGGGCTTTTACACAGCGCATCTCATTAAAGGGGCCTTTACACTGCGCATCTCATTACGGGGCTTTTGCACTGCGCATCTCATTACAGGGGCCTTTACACTGCGCATCTCATTACGGGGCATTTACACTGCGCATCTCATTACAGGGGCATTTACACTGCGCATCTCATTACAGGGGCATTTACACTGGGCATCTCATTACAGGGGCATTTACACTGCGCATCTCATTACAGGGGCATTTACATGGCGCATCTCATTACAGGGGCCTTTCCACTGCGCATCTCATTACAGGGGCCTTTACACTGCGCATCTCATTACAGGGGCCTCTACACTGCGCATCTCATTACGGGGCCTCTACACTGCGCATCTCATTACAGGGGCATTTACACTGCGCATCTCATTAAAGGGGCATTTACACTGCGCATCTCATTACAGGGGCATATACACTGCGCATCTCATTACAGGGGCATTTACACTGCACATCTCATTACAGGGGCATTTACACTGCGCATCTCATTACAGGGGCATTTACACTGCGCATCTCATTACAGGGGCATTTAGACTGCGCATCTCATTACGGGGCATTTACACTGTGCATCTCATTAAGGGGCATTTACACTGGGCATCTCATTACGGTGCATTTACACTGTGCATCTCATTACGGGGCATTTATACTGCGCATCTCATTACAGGGGCCTTTACACGGCGCATCTCATTACAGGGGCCTTTACACGGCGCATCTCATTACAGGGGCCTTTACACGGCACATCTCATTACAGGGGCCTTTACATGGCGCATCTCATTACAGGGGCCTTTACACTGCGCATCTCATTACAGGGGCATTTACACTGCACATCTCATTACAGGGGCATTTACACTGCGCATCTCATTACAGGGGCATTTACACGGCGCATCTCATTACAGGGGCATTTACAGGGCGCATCTCATTACAGGGGCCTTTACACGGCGCATCTCATTACAGGGGCCTTTACACTGCGCATCTCATTACAGGGGCCTTTACTGTAAGTGCTATGTAATACTATCCTTATCCCTGTGTGTACAGCGCCGCCGTCACTGTCAGTGCTATGTAATAATACTATCCTTATCCCTGTATGGACAGTGCCGCCGTCACTGTCACTGCTTTGCAATAATACTATCCTTATCTCTGTATGTACAGCGCCGCCGTCACTGTCAGTGCTATGTAATAATACTATTCTTATCCCTGTATGTACAACGCCGCCATTACTGTCAGTGCTATGTAATTGTACATACAGGGATAAGGATAGTATTACATAGCAATGACAGTGACAGCGCACTGTACATACAGGGATAAGGATATTATTATTACATAGCACTGACAGTGACGGCGGCGCTGTACATACAGGGATAAGGATAGTATTATTACATAGCACTGACAGTGACGGCGGCGCTGTACATACAGGGATAAGGATAGTATTATTACATAGCACTGACAGTGACGTGGCGCTGTACATACAGGGATAAGGATAGTATTATTACATAGCACTGACAGTGATGGTGGAACTGTACATAACGGGATAAGGATAGTATTATTACATAGCACTGACAGTGACGGCGGCGCTGTACACACAGGGATAAGGATAGTATTACATAGCACTGACAGTGACGTGGCGCTGTACATACAGGGATAAGGATAGTATTACATAGCACTGACAGTGACGGCGACGCTGTACATACAGGGATAAGGATAGTATTACACAGCACTGACAGTGACGGCGGCGCTGTACATACAGGGATAAGGATAGTATTACATAGCACTGACAGTGACGGCGGCGCTGTACATACAGGGATAAGGATATTATTATTACATAGCACTGACAGTGACGATGGCGCTGTACATACAGGGATAAGGATAGTATTATTACATAGCAGTGACAGTGACGGTGGCGCTGTACATACAGGGATAAGGATAGTATTACATAGAACTGACAGTGACGGCGGCGCTGTACATACAGGGATAAGGATAGTATTACATAGCACTGACAGTGAGGGCGGTGCTGTACATACAGGGATAAGGATAGTAATACACAGCACTGACAGTGACGGCGGCGCTGTACATACAGGGATAAGGATAGTATTACATAGCACTGACAGTGACGGCGGCGCTGTACACAAAGGGATAAGGATATTATTATTGCATAGCACTGACGGGCATTTACACTGCGCATCTCATTACAGGGGCATTTACACTGCGCATCTCATTACAGGGCATTTACACTGCGCATCTCATTACGGGGCATTTACACTGCGCATCTCATTACAGGGGCATTTACACTGTGCATCTCATTACGGGGCATTTACACTGCGCATCTCATTACAGGGCATTTACACTGCGCATCTGATTACGCAGCATTTACACTGCTCATCTCATTAAAGGGGCATTTACACTGCGCATCTCATTACGGGGCATTTACACTGCGCTTCTCATTACAGCGGCATTTACACTGCGCATCTCATTACAGGGGCATTTACACTGCGCATGTCATTACAGGGGCATTTACAATGCGCATCTCATTACAGGGGCATTTACACTGTGCATCTCATTACGGGGCATTTACACTGCGCATCTCATTACAGGGCATTTACACTGTGCATCTCATTAAGGGGCATTTACACTGGGCATCCCATTACGGGGCATTTACACTGCGCATCTCATTACAGTGGCATTTACATTGCGCATCTCATTACAGGGGCCTTTACACGGCGCATCTCATTACAGGGGCCTTTACACTGCGCATCTCATTACATAGGCCGTTACACGGCGCATCTCATTACAGGGGCCTTTACACTGCGCATCTCATTACAGGGGCCTTTACACTGCGCATCTAATTACAAGGGCCTTTACACTGCGCATCTCATTACAGGGGCATTTACACTGTGCATCTCATTACGGGGCATTTACACTGCGCATCTCATTACAGGGCATTTACACTGCGCATCTCATTACGGGGCATTTACACTGCGCATCTCATTAAAGGGGCATTTACACTGCGCATCTCATTACGGGGCATTTACACTGCGCATCTCATTACAGGGGCATTTACACTGCGCATGTCATTACAGGGGCATTTACAATGCGCATCTCATTACAGGGCATTTACACTGTGCATCTCATTAAGGGGCATTTACACTGGGCATCCCATTACGGGGCATTTACACTGCGCATCTCATTACAGTGGCATTTACATTGTGCATCTCATTACAGGGGCCTTTACACGGCGCATCTCATTACAGGGGCCTTTACACGGCGCATCTCATTACATAGGCCGTTACACGGCGCATCTCATTACAGGGGCCTTTACACTGCGCATCTCATTACAGGGGCCTTTACACTGCGCATCTAATTACAAGGGCCTTTACACTGCGCATCTCATTACAGGGGCATTTACACTGCGCATCTCATTACAGGGGCATCTACACTGCGCATCTCATTACAGGGGCAATTACACGGCGCATCTCATTACAGGGGCATTTACACGGCGCAACTCATTACAAGGGCCTTTACACGGCGCATATCATTACAGGGGCCTTTACACTGCGCATCTCATTACAGGGGCCTTTACACTGCGCATCTCATTACAGGGGCCTTTACACTGCGCATCTCATTACAGGGGCCTTTACACTGCGCATCTCATTACAGGGGCATTTACACTGCGCATCTCATTACAGGGGCATTTACACTTGGCATCTCATTACAGAGGCATTTACACTGGGCATCTCATTACAGGGGGCATTTACACTGCACATCTCATTAAGGGGCATTTACACTGCGCATCTCATTAAGGGGCATTTACACTGCGCATCTCATTACGGGGCATTTACACTGCGCATCTCATTACAGGGGCATTTACACTGCGCATCTCATTACAGGGGCCTTTACACTGCGCATCTCATTATGGGGCCTTTACACTGCGCATCTCATTACAGGGGCCTTTACACTGCGCATCTCATTACTGGGCATTTACACTGCGCATCTCATTACAGGGGCATTTACACTGCGCATCTCATTACAGGGGCATTTACACTGCGCATCTCATTACAGGGACATTTACACTGCGCATCTCATTACAGGGGCATTTACACTGCGCATCTCATTACAGGGGCATTTACACTGCGCATCTCATTAAAGGGGCCTTTACACTGCGCATCTCATTACGGGGCTTTTACACTGCGCATCTCATTAAAGGGGCCTTTACACTGCGCATCTCATTACGGGGCTTTTGCACTGCGCATCTCATTACAGGGGCCTTTACACTGCGCATCTCATTACGGGGCATTTACACTGCGCATCTCATTACAGGGGCATTTACACTGCGCATCTCATTACAGGGGCATTTACACTGGGCATCTCATTACAGGGGCATTTACACTGCGCATCTCATTACAGGGGCATTTACATGGCGCATCTCATTACAGGGGCCTTTCCACTGCGCATCTCATTACAGGGGCCTTTACACTGCGCATCTCATTACAGGGGCCTCTACACTGCGCATCTCATTACGGGGCCTCTACACTGCGCATCTCATTACAGGGGCATTTACACTGCGCATCTCATTAAAGGGGCATTTACACTGCGCATCTCATTACAGGGGCATATACACTGCGCATCTCATTACAGGGGCATTTACACTGCACATCTCATTACAGGGGCATTTACACTGCGCATCTCATTACAGGGGCATTTACACTGCGCATCTCATTACAGGGGCATTTAGACTGCGCATCTCATTACGGGGCATTTACACTGTGCATCTCATTAAGGGGCATTTACACTGGGCATCTCATTACGGTGCATTTACAATGCGCATCTCATTACAGGGGCATTTATACTGCGCATCTCATTACAGGGGCCTTTACACGGCGCATCTCATTACAGGGGCCTTTACACGGCGCATCTCATTACAGGGGCCTTTACACGGCACATCTCATTACAGGGGCCTTTACATGGCGCATCTCATTACAGGGGCCTTTACACGGCGCATCTCATTACAGGGGCCTTTACACTGCGCATCTCATTACAAGGGCCTTTACACTGCGCATCTCATTACAGGGGCATTTACACTGCACATCTCATTACAGGGGCATTTACACTGCGCATCTCATTACAGGGGCATTTACACGGCGCATCTCATTACAGGGGCATTTACAGGGCGCATCTCATTACAGGGGCCTTTACACGGCGCATCTCATTACAGGGGCCTTTACACTGCACATCTCATTACAGGGGCCTTTACTGTAAGTGCTATGTAATACTATCCTTATCCCTGTGTGTACAGCGCCGCCGTCACTGTCAGTGCTATGTAATAATACTATCCTTATCCCTGTATGTACAGCGCCCCCTGTATGTACAGCGCCGCCGTCACTGTCAGTGCTATGTAATAATATTATCCTTATCCCTGTATGTACAGCGCTGCCGTCACTGTCAGTGCTATGTAATAATACTATCCTTATCTCTGTATGTACAGTGATGCCGTCACTGTCAGTGCTATGTAATAATACTATCCTTATCCCTGTATGTACAGCGCCGCCGTCACTGTCACTGCTATGTAATAATACTATCCTTATCCCTGTATGTACAGCGCCGCCGTCACTGTCACTGCTATGTAATAATACTATCCTTATCCCTGTATGTACAGCGCCGCCGTTACATAGCACTGACATTGACGGTGGCGCTGTACATACATCTCTCTGCGCTCTTTTTCTCTCTCTGCGCTCTTTCTCTCTCTCTGCGCTCTTTCTTTCTCTCTCTCTGTGCTCTCTCTCTCTCTCTGCGCTCTCTCTCTCTGGGCTCTCTCTCTGTCTGCGCTCTCTCTCTCTCTCTCTGCGCTCTTTCTTTCTCTCTCTGCGCTCTTTCTCTCTCTCTGCGCTCTTTCTTTCTCTCTCTCTCTGCACTCTTTCTTTCTCTCTCTGCGCTCTTTCTCTCTCTCTGCGCTCTTTCTTTCTCTCTCTGCGCTCTTTCTTTCTCTCTCTCTGCGCTCTTTCTTTCTCTCTCTGCGCTCTTTCTCTCTCTCTGCTCTCTTTCTTTCTCTCTCTGCGTTCTTTCTTTCTCTCTCTCTCTGCACTCTTTCTTCCTCTCTCTCTCTGCGCTCTTTCTTTCTCTGCGCTTTTTCTCTCTCTCTGCGCTCTTTCTTTCTTTCTCTCTGTGCGCTCTTTCTTTCTCTCTCTCTCTGCGCTCTTTCTTTCTCTCTCTCTGCGCTCTCTCTCTCTCTCTCTGCGCTCTCTCTCTCTGGGCTCTCTCTCTGTCTGCGCTCTCTCTCTCTCTCTGCGCTCTTTTTTTCTCTTTCTCTCTGCGCTCTTTCTCTCTCTCTCTCTGCGCTCTTTCTCTCTCTCTCTGCGTTCTTTCATCCTCTCTCTGCGCTCTCTCTCTCTCTCTGCGCTCTTTCTTTCTTTCTCTCTCTGCGCTCTTTCTCTCTCTCTCTGCGCTCTTTCTCTCTCTCTGCGCTCTTTCTCTCTCTCTTTGCGCTCTTTCTTTCTCTCTCTCTGCGCTCTTTCTCTCTGCGCTCTTTCTTTCTCTCTCTGCGCTCTTTCTTTCTCTCTCTGCGCTCTTTCTTTCTCTCTCTCTCTGCACTCTCTCTCTCTGCGCTCTCTCTGCACTCTTTCTCTCTCTCTGCGCTCTTTCTTTCTCTCTCTCTGCGCTCTTTCTCTCTCTCTCTGCGCTCTTTCTCTCTCTCTGCGCTCTTTCTTTCTCTCTCTGCGTTCTTTCTTTCTCTCTCTCTTTGCACTCTTTCTTCCTCTCTCTCTCTGCGCTCTTTCTTTCTCTGCGCTTTTTCTCTCTCTCTGCGCTCTTTCTTTCTTTCTCTCTGCGCTCTTTCTTTCTCTCTGCGCTCTTACTTTCTCTCTGCGCTCTTTCTTTCTCTCTGCGCTCTTTCTCTCTCTCTCTCTGCGCTCTTTTTCTCTCTCTCTCTGCGCTCTTTCTTTCTCAATCTGCGCTCTTTCTTTCTCTCTCTCTCTGCGCTCTTTGTCTCTCTCTGCGCTCTTTCTTTCTCTCTCTGCGCTCTCTCTCTCTCTCTCTGCGCTCTTTCTTTCTCTATCTCTGCGCTCATTCTTTCTCTATCTCTGCGCTCTTTCTCTCTCTCTGTGCTCTTTCTCTCTCTCTGCGCTCTTTCTTTCTCTCTCTCTCTGCACTCTTTCTTTCTCTCTCTGCGCTCTTTCTCTCTCTCTGCGCTCTTTCTTTCTCTCTCTGCGCTCTTTCTTTCTCTCTCTCTGCGCTCTTTCTCTCTCTCTCTGCGCTCTCTCTCTCTCTCTGCACTCTTTCTTCCTCTCTCTCTCTGCGCTCTTTCTTTCTCTGCGCTTTTTCTCTCTCTCTGCGCTCTTTCTTTCTTTCTCTCTGTGCGCTCTTTCTTTCTCTCTCTCTCTGCGCTCTTTCTTTCTCTCTCTCTGCGCTCTCTCTCTCTCTCTCTCTGCGCTCTCTCTCTCTGGGCTCTCTCTCTGTCTGCGCTCTCTCTCTCTCTCTGCGCTCTTTTTTTCTCTTTCTCTCTGCGCTCTTTCTCTCTCTCTCTCTGCGCTCTTTCTCTCTCTCTCTGCGTTCTTTCATCCTCTCTCTGCGCTCTCTCTCTCTCTCTGCGCTCTTTCTTTCTTTCTCTCTCTGCGCTCTTTCTCTCTCTCTCTGCGCTCTTTCTCTCTCTCTGCGCTCTTTCTCTCTCTCTATGCGCTCTTTCTTTCTCTCTCTCTGCGCTCTTTCTCTCTGCGCTCTTTCTTTCTCTCTCTGCGCTCTTTCTCTCTCTCTGCGCTCTTTCTTTCTCTCTCTCTCTGCACTCTCTCTCTCTGCGCTCTCTCTGCACTCTTTCTCTCTCTCTGCGCTCTTTCTTTCTCTCTCTCTGCGCTCTTTCTCTCTCTCTCTGCGCTCTTTCTCTCTCTCTGCGCTCTTTCTCTCTCTCTATGCGCTCTTTCTTTCTCTCTCTCTGCGCTCTTTCTCTCTGCGCTCTTTCTTTCTCTCTCTGCGCTCTTTCTCTCTCTCTGCGCTCTTTCTTTCTCTCTCTCTCTGCACTCTCTCTCTCTGCGCTCTCTCTGCACTCTTTCTCTCTCTCTGCGCTCTTTCTTTCTCTCTCTCTGCGCTCTTTCTCTCTCTCTCTGCGCTCTTTCTCTCTCTCTGCGCTCTTTCTTTCTCTCTCTGCGTTCTTTCTTTCTCTCTCTCTTTGCACTCTTTCTTCCTCTCTCTCTCTGCGCTCTTTCTTTCTCTGCGCTTTTTCTCTCTCTCTGCGCTCTTTCTTTCTTTCTCTCTGCGCTCTTTCTTTCTCTCTGCGCTCTTACTTTCTCTCTGCGCTCTTTCTTTCTCTCTGCGCTCTTTCTCTCTCTCTCTGCGCTCTTTTTCTCTCTCTCTCTGCGCTCTTTCTTTCTCAATCTGCGCTCTTTCTTTCTCTCTCTCTCTGCGCTCTTTGTCTCTCTCTGCGCTCTTTCTTTCTCTCTCTGCGCTCTCTCTCTCTCTCTCTGCGCTCTTTCTTTCTCTATCTCTGCGCTCATTCTTTCTCTATCTCTGCGCTCTTTCTCTCTCTCTGTGCTCTTTCTCTCTCTCTGCGCTCTTTCTTTCTCTCTCTCTCTGCACTCTTTCTTTCTCTCTCTGCGCTCTTTCTCTCTCTCTGCGCTCTTTCTTTCTCTCTCTGCGCTCTTTCTTTCTCTCTCTCTGCGCTCTTTCTCTCTCTCTCTGCGCTCTCTCTCTCTCTCTGCACTCTTTCTTCCTCTCTCTCTCTGCGCTCTTTCTTTCTCTGTGCTTTTTCTCTCTCTCTGCGCTCTTTCTTTCTTTCTCTCTGTGCGCTCTTTCTTTCTCTCTCTCTCTGCGCTCTTTCTTTCTCTGCGCTCTTTCTCTCTCTCTGCGCTCTTTCTTTCTCTCTCTCTGCGCTCTCTCTCTCTCTCTGCGCTCTCTCTCTCTGGGCTCTCTCTCTGTCTGCGCTCTCTCTCTCTCTCTGCGCTCTTTTTTTCTCTTTCTCTCTGCGCTCTTTCTCTCTCTCTCTCTCTGCGCTCTTTCTCTCTCTCTCTGCGTTCTTTCATCCTCTCTCTCTGCGCTCTCTCTCTCTCTCTGCGCTCTTTCTTTCTTTCTCTCTCTGCGCTCTTTCTCTCTCTCTCTGCGCTCTTTCTCTCTCTCTGCGCTCTTTCTCTCTCTCTATGCGCTATTTCTTTCTCTCTCTGCGCTCTTTCTCTCTGCGCTCTTTCTTTCTCTCTCTGCGCTCTTTCTCTCTCTCTGCGCTCTTTCTTTCTCTCTCTCTCTGCACTCTCTCTCTCTGCGCTCTCTCTGCACTCTTTCTCTCTCTCTGCGCTCTTTCTTTCTCTCTCTCTGCACTCTTTCTTTCTCTCTCTGCGCTCTTTCTCTCTCTCTGCGCTCTTTCTTTCTCTCTCTGCGCTCTTTCTTTCTCTCTCTCTGCGCTCTTTCTCTCTCTCTCTGCGCTCTTTCTCTCTCTCTGCGCTCTTTCTTTCTCTCTCTGCGTTCTTTCTTTCTCTCTCTCTTTGCACTCTTTCTTCCTCTCTCTCTCTGCGCTCTTTCTTTCTCTGCGCTTTTTCTCTCTCTCTGCGCTCTTTCTTTCTTTCTCTCTGCGCTCTTTCTTTCTCTCTGCGCTCTTACTTTCTCTCTGCGCTCTTTCTTTCTCTCTGCGCTCTTTCTCTCTCTCTCTCTGCGCTCTTTTTCTCTATCTCTATGCACTCTTTCTTTCTCAATCTGCGCTCTTTCTTTCTCTCTCTCTCTGCGCTCTTTGTCTCTCTCTGCGCTCTTTCTTTCTCTCTCTGCGCTCTCTCTCTCTCTCTGCGCTCTTTCTTTCTCTATCTCTGCGCTCATTCTTTCTCTATCTCTGCGCTCTTTCTCTCTCTCTGTGCTCTTTCTCTCTCTCTGCGCTCTTTCTCTCTCTCTCTCTCTGCGCTCTTTCTTTCTCTCTCACACACAAGGCACAGCTATCTCTCACTCCCTGTCACACACGAGGCACAGCTATCTCTCACTCCCTGTCACACACGAGCTACAGCTATCTCTCACTCTCTGTCATACATGAGGCACAGTTATCTCTCACTCCCTGTCACACACGAGGCACAGCTATCTCTCACTCCCTGTCACACATGAGGCACAGTTATCTCTCCCTCCCTGTCACACACGAGGCACAGTGATCTGTGCTGATTATTGAGTGACAGCTGCTCCGCCTGCAACAAAACTCTCTAATTAAACAGAAGCATCTGGCTCAGCGGAGAGATCCTCGGCCCCTCACTCATTGCCCCGGGGGGCGGCCCGGGGTACGTCAGGCACTGCCACCTGCCAATATGTAACACCAGCATCTAATATAGAGCAGGGCCGAGTATCATTCCTGCAGGGATTCCTCTTCTCGAGACTTAACCCCTTTTGGGGTTACATTTGACATGACTGTGTCATGACTGTTGACTGTGACATGGAGAGATAGCTGTGCATCGTGTGTGTGATAGTGAGAGATTACTGTTCATCGTGTGTGTGTGACAGTGAGAGATAGTTGTGCATCGTGTGTGTGTGACAGGGAGAGATAGCTGTGCATCGTGTGTGTGACATGGAGAGATTACTGTTCATCGTGTGTGTGTGTGACAGTGAAAGATAGTTGTGCATCGTGTGTGTGTGACAGGGAGAGATAGCTGTGCATCGTGTGTGTGACATGGAGAGATAGCTTTGCATCGTGTGTGTGTGTCAGGGAGTGAGAGATAGCTGTGCATCGTGTGTGTGTATGACAGGGAGAGATAGCTGTGCATCGTGTGTGTGTCAGGGAGTGAGAGATAGCTGTGCATCGTGTGTGTGTGTCAGGGAGTGAGAGATAGCTGTGCATCGTGTGTGACAGTGATAGATAGCTGTGCATCGTGTGTGTGTGACAGTGAGAGATAGCTGTGCATCGTGTGTGTGTGACAGTGAGAGTTAGCTATGCATCGTGTGCGTGTGACAGGGAGAGATAGCATTGCTTCGTGTGTGTGTGTGTGACAGGGAGAGATAGCTGTGCATCGTGTGTGTGTGACAGTGAGAGATAGCGGTGCATCATGTGTGTGTGACAGTGAGAGATAGCTGTGCATCGTGTGTGTGTGTGACAGTGATAGATAGCTGTGCATCGTGTGTGTGTGACAGGGATAGATAGCTGTGCATTGTGTGTGTGTGTGACAGGGAGAGATAGCTGTGCATCGTGTGTGTGTCAGGGAGTGAGAGATAGCTGTGCATCATGTGTGTGTGACAGGGAGAGATAGCTGTGCATTGTGTGTGACATTGAGAGATAGCTGTGCATCGGGTGTGTGTGTGTGACAGGGAGAGATAGCTGTTCATCGTGTGTGTGTGTGTCAAGGAGTGAGAGATAGTTGTGAATCTTGTGTGTGTCAGGGAGTGAGAGATAGCTGTGCATCGTGTGAGTGTTTCAGGGAGTGATAGATAGCTGTGCATCGTGTGAGTGTGACAGTGAGAGTTAGCTGTGCATCGTGTGTCTGTGACAGGGAGAGATAGATGTGCATCGTGTGTGTGACAGGGAGAGATAGCTGTGCATTGTGTGTGTGTGACAGGGAATGATAGCTGTGCATCGTGTGTGTGAGACAGGGAGAGATAGCTGTGCATCGTGTGTGTGTGACAGAGAGAGATAGCTGTGCATCGTGTGTGTGTCAGGGAGTGAGAGATAGCTGTGCATCGTGTGTGTGTGTGACAGGGAGAGATAGCTGTGCATTGTGTGTGTGTGAAAGGGAGAGATAGCTGTGCATCGTGTGTGTGTCAGGGAGTGAGAGATAGTTGTGCATCGTGTGTGTGAGACAGTGAGAGATAGCTGTGCATTGTGTGTGTGTGACAGTGAGAGATAGCTGTGCATCGTGTGTGTGTGACAGGGAGAGATAGCTGTGCATCGTGTGTGTGTCAGGGAGTGAGAGATAGCTGTGCATCATGTGTGTGTGACAGGGAAAGATAGCTGTGCATTGTGTGTGTGTGTGACAGTGAGAGATATCTGTGCATCGTGTGTGTGTGACAGGGAGAGATAGCTCTTCATCGTGTGTGTGTGTGTGTGTCATTGAGTGAGAGATAGTTGTGCATCGTGTGTGTGTCAGGGAGTGAGAGAAAGCTGTGCATCGTGTGTGTGTTTCAGGGAGTGAGAGATAGCTGTGCATCATGTGTGTGTGTGACAGGGAGAGATAGTTGTACATCGTGTGTGCATCTCTCACTGTCACACATACGATGCACAGCTATCTCTCCTTGTCACACACACACGATGCACAGCTATCTCACACTGTCACACACACACACACACACACACACACACACACACACACACACACACACACACACACACACACACACACACACACACACACACACACACACACACACACACACACACACACACACACACACGGCACAGCTATCTCTTCCTGTCACACACACACACACACTCACACACACACGATGCACAGCTAACTCTCACTGTCACACACACACGAGGCACAGCTATCTATCACTCCCTGTCACACACACACAATGCACAGCTATCTCTCACTCCCTGACACACACACACAAACAATGCACAGCTATCTCTCACTCTCACACACACGATGCACAGCTATCTCTCACTCCCTGACACACGCACACAATGCACAGCTATCTCACACTCCTTGAAACACACACGATGCACAGCTATCTCTCACTGTCACACACACACGATGCACAGCTATGTCTCACTGTCACACACACACACATGATGCACAGCTATGTCTCACTGTCACACACACACGATGCACAGCTAACTCTCCCTGTCACACACACGATGCACAGATATCTCTCACTCCCTGAAACACACACAATGCACAGCTATCTCTCCCTGTCACACATACACAATGCACAGCTATCTCTCCCTGTCACACACACACAATGCACAGCTATCTCTCCCTGTCACACATACACAATGCACAGCTATCTCTCCATGTCACACACACACATGATGCACAGCTATCTCACACTGTCTCACACACACGATGCACAACTATCTCTCACTCCCTGACACACACACGATGCACAGCTATCATTCCCTGTCACACACACAAGATGCACAGCTATCTCTCACTCCCTGACACACACACGATGCACAGCTACCTCTCTCTGTCACACACACATGATGCACAGCTATCTCTCCCTGTATCACACACACGATTCACAGCTATCTCTCCCTGTCACACACACACGATGCACAGCTACCTCTCACTGTCACACACGATGAACAGTAATCTCTCACTATCACACACACGATGCACAGCTATCTTTCCCTGTCACACACACACACACACGATGCACAGCTATCTCTCACTCCCTGACACACACACGATGCACAGCTATCTCTCCCTGTCACACACACACAATGCACAGCTATCTCTCCCTGTCACACACACACGATGCACACCTATCTCTCACTCCCTGACACACACAAACGATGCACAGCTATCTCTCACTGTCACACACACATGATGCACAGCTATCTCTCCCTGTCACACACACACACGATGCACAGCTATCTCTCCCTGTCACACACACACGATACACAGCTATCTCTCCCTGTCATACACACACGATGCGCAGCTATCTCTCCCTGTCACACACACGATGCACAGCTATCTCTCACTGTCACACACACACACACGATGCACAGCTATCTTTCACTGTCACACACACGATGCACAGCTATCTCTCCCTGTCACACACACACGATACACAGCTATCTCTCCCTGTCATACACACACGATGCGCAGCTATCTCTCCCTGTCACACACACGATGCACAGCTATCTCTCACTGTCACACACACACACACGATGCACAGCTATCTTTCACTGTCACACACACGATGCACAGCTATCTCTCCCTGTCACACACATACAATGCACAGCTATCTCTCACTGTCTCACACACACACACGATGCACAGCTTTCTCTCACTGTCACACACACAAACGATGCACAGCTATCTCACACTGTCACACACACACGATGCACAGCTATCTCACACTGTCACACACACACGATGCACAGCTCTCACTCCGCCACACACACACGATGCACAGCTATCTCTCCCTGTCACACACACACGATGCACAGCTATCTCTCCCTGTCATACACACACGATGCACAGCTATCTCTCCCTGTCACACACACACGCTGCACAGCTATCTCTCACTGTCACACACACGATGCACAGTTATCTCTCACTCCGTCACACATGGGGCACAGCTATCTCTCACTCCCTGTCACACACAAGGCACAGCTATATCTCACTCCCTGTCACACACACGAGGCACAGCTATCTCTCACTCCCTGTCACACACGATGCACAGTCATCTCTCACTCCCTGTCACACACGAGGCACAGCTATCTCTCACTCCCTGTCACACATGAGGCACAGTTTGCTCTCCCTCCCTGTCACACACGAGGCACAGTGATCTGTGCTGATTATTGAGTGACAGCTGCTCCGCCTGCAACAAAACTCTCTAATTAAACAGAAGCATCTGGCTCAGCGGAGAGATCCTCGGCCCCTCACCCATTGCCCCGGGGGGCGGCCCGGGGTACGTCAGGCACTGCCACCTGCCAATATGTAACACCAGCATCTAATATAGAGCAGGGCCGAGTATCATTCCTGCAGGGATTCCTCTTCTCGAGACTTAACCCCTTTTGTGATATACTGTAGAGGCCATGGTCCCATTGTGAACTTTAATGCGGGGTATGCCTGTGTTACTCAGGCCTGTTATCTTAGTCCCATTGCGTACGTTAATGCAGGGTATGCCTGTAGTTACTCAGGCCTGTTAGCTTAGTCCCATCGCGTACGTTAATGCGGGGTATGCCTGTAGTTACTCAGGCCTGTTAGCTTAGTCCCATTGCGTACGTTAATGCGGGGTATGCCTTTAGTTACTCAGGCCTGTTAGCTTTGTCCCATTGCGTACATTAATGCGGGGTATGCCTGTGTTACTCAGGCCTGTTAGCTTAGTCCCATTGTGTACGTTAATGCGGGGTATGCCTGTGTTACTCAGGCCTGTTAGCCTAGTCCCATTGCGTACGTTACTGCGGGGTATGCCTGTAGTTACTCAGGCCTGTTAGCTTAGTCCCATTGCGTACGTTAATGCGGGTGTGCCTGTAGTTACTCAGGCCTGAGAGAGAAAGAAGTAACCCCTGCCTCACCCCATAGTAACCCCTGCCTCACCCCATAGTAACCCCAGCCTCACCTCATAGTAACTCCTGCCGCACCCCATAGTAACCCCTGCCTCACCCCATAGTAACCCCTGCCTCACCCCATAGTAACCCCTGCCTCACCCCATAGTAACCCCTGCCTCACCCCATATTAACCCCTGCCTCACCCCATATTAACCCCTGCCTCACCACATACTAACCCCTGCCTCACCCCATATTAACCCCTGCCTCACCCCATAGTAACCCCAGCCTCACCCCATAGTAACCCCTGCCTCACCCCATAGTAACCCCTGCCTCACACCTATAGTAACCCCTGCCGCACCCCATAGTAACCCCTGCCACACCCCATAGTAACCCCTGTCTCACACCATAGTAACCCCTGCCTCACCCTATAGTAACTCCTGCCTCACACCATATTAACCCCTGCCTCACCCCATAGTAAGTGGCTTGACCTTTATTAGTGAGCCTGGTTACCCCCTCTCGGAACCACAGACTTAGAAATCGCCAGCTCATATACAGTGCATAAAATATATTTATATATATACCCTTATACACCATTTTAATAATAAATATCACAAAATTCTTCTAAGTCTCTCGGGAAGAGTGAAAGACGCGCACGTTCATTTTCAGAGCTCCTAGACCTTCCTATAAGAAGTTAGCTAAAAAGTAGCTTCGAAAAACGCTTAGGTTAAGTTTCAGAGTTGCTTCTAATGTACCAAAGCTGGACTTAGACATAATTTCACTCTCACAACATTATGGCTGGTTGGAGACAGTCCGAACCACAAGTACCGGGTCCATGGTTCTGGCCGTATACTGGGGGGACGGGGACGACTCCCATTAACCCCTGACTATACCGGGGATACGCTTATCACAATGCCTTTCTGGTCTGTGCTGAAGCAGGGCATTCTGGCAGCCAAGTGGCTTGACCTTTATTAGTGAGCCTGGTATGTAATAATACTATCCTTATCCCTGTATGTACAGCGCCGCCATCACTGTCAGTGAGTAGAAAGTACTTTTCTCCACCCCTGTTATTGCCACAGACTTGCCCTTTACAGGGCGCCGCCGTCACTGTCAGTGCTATGTAGTACTATCCTTATCACTGTATCTACAGCGCCGCCGTCACTGTCACTGCTATGTAATAATACTATCCTTATCCCTGTATGTACAGTGCCGCCGTCACTGTCACTGCTATGCAATAATACTATCCTTATCTCTGTATGTACAGCGCCGCCGTCACTGTCAGTGCTATGTAATAATACTATACTTATCCCTGTATGTACAGCGCCACCGTCACTGTCAGTGCTATGTAATAATACTATCCTTATCCCTGTATGTACAGCGCCGCGGTCACTGTCAGTGCTATGTAATAATACTATTCTTATCCCTGTATGTACAGCGCCGCCGTCACTGTCAGTGCTATGTAATACTATCCTTATCCCTGTATGTACAGCGCCGCCGTCACTGTCAGTTCTATGTAATACTATCCTTATCCCTGTATGTACAGCGCCGCCGTCACTGTCACTGCTATGTAATAACACTATCCTTAACCCTGTATGTACAGCGCCGCCGTCACTGTCAGTGCTATGTAATAATAATATCCTTATCCCTGTATGTACAGCGCCGCCGTCACTGTCAGTGCTAAGTAATACTATCCTTATCCCTGTATGTACAGCGCCGCCGTCACTGTCAGTGCTGTGTAATACTATCCTTATCCCTGTATGTACAGCGTCGCCGTCACTGTCAGTGCTATGTAATACTATCCTTATCCCTGTATGTACAGCACCGCGTCACTGTCAGTGCTATGTAAAACTATCCTTATCCCTGTGTGTACAGCGCCGCCGTCACTGTCACTGCTATGTAATGATACTTTCCTTATCCCTGTATGTACAGCGCCGCCGTCACTGTCAGTGCTAGGCAATAATAATATCCTTATCCCTGTATGTACAGCGCCGCCGTCACTGTAGGTGCTATGTAATACTATCCTTATCCCTGTATGTACAGCGCCGCGTCACTGTCAGTGCTATGTAATACTATCCTTATCCCTGTGTGTACAGCGCCACCGTCACTGTCAGTTCTATGTAATACTATCCTTATCCCTGTATGTACAGCGCCACGTCACTGTCAGTGCTATGTGATAATACTATCCTTATCCTTGTATGTACAGCGCCGCCGTCACTGTCAGTGCTATGCGAATAATAATATCCTTGTCCCTGTATGTACAGCGCCGCCGTCACTGTCAGTGCTATGTAATACTATCCTTAACCCTGTATGTACAGCGCCGCCGTCACTGTCAGTGCTGTGTAATACTATCCTTATCCCTGTATTTACAGCACCGCCGTCACTGTCAGTGCTATGTAATACTATCCTTATCCCTGTATGTACAGCGCCGCGTCACTGTCAGTGCTATGTAATACTATCCTTATCCCTGTGTGTACAGCGCCGCCGTCACTGTCAGTGCTATGTAATAATACTATCCTTATCCCTGTATGTACAGTGCCACCGTCACTGCCAGTGCTATGTAATAATACTATCCTTATGCCTGTATGTACAGCGCCACCGTCACTGTCAGTGCTATGTAATAATACTATCCTTATTCCTGTATGTACAGCGCCCCCTGTATGTACAGCGCCTCCGTCACTGTCAGTGCTATGTAATAATATTATCCTTATCCCTGTATGTACAGCGCCTCCGTCACTGTCAGTGCTATGTAATAATACTATCCTTATCCCTGTATGTACAGCACTGCGGTCACTGTCAGTGCTATGTAATAATACTATTCTTATCCCTGTATGTACAGCGCCGCCGTCACTGTCAGTGCTATGTAATACTATCCTTATCCCTGTATGTACAGCGCCGCCGTCACTGTCAGTTCTATGTAATACTATCCTTATCCCTGTATGTACAGCGCCGCCGTCACTGTCACTGCTATGTAATTACACTATCCTTAACCCTGTATGTACAGGGCCGCCATCACTGTCAGTGCTATGTAATAATAATATCCTTATCCCTGTATGTACAGCGCCGCCGTCACTGTCAGTGCTAAGTAATACTATCCTTATCCCTGTATGTACAGCGTCGCCGTCACTGTCAGTGCTATGTAAAACTATCCTTATCCCTGTGTGTACAGCGCCTCCGTCACTGTCACTGCTATGTAATGATACTTTCCTTATCCCTGTATGTACAGCGCCGCCGTCACTGTCAGTGCTATGCAATAATAATATCCTTATCCCTGTATGTACAGCGCCGCCGTCACTGTCAGTGCTATGTAATACTATCCTTATCCCTGTATGTACAGCGCCGCGTTACTGTCAGTGCTATGTAATACTATCCTTATCCCTGTGTGTACAGCGCCGCCGTCACTGTCAGTGCTATGTAATAATACTATCCTTATCCCTGTATGTACAGTGCCACCGTCACTGTAAGTGCTATGTAATAATACTATCCTTATCCCTGTATGTACAGCGCCACCGTCACTGTCAGTGCTATGTAATAATACTATCCTTATTCCTGTATGTACAGCGCCCCCTGTATGTACAGCGCCGCCGTCACTGTCAGTTCTATGTAATACTATCCTTATCCCTGTATGTACAGCGCCGCCGTCACTGTCACTGCTATGTAATAATACTATCCTTATCCTTGTATGTACAGCGCCGCCGTCACTGTCAGTGCTATGCGAATAATAATATCCTTATCCCTGTATGTACAGCGCCGCCGTCACTGTCAGTGCTGTGTAATACTATCCTTATCCCTGTATTTACAGCACCGCCGTCACTGTCAGTGCTATGTAATACTATCCTTATCCCTGTATGTACAGCGCCGCGTCACTGTCAGTGCTATGTAATACTATCCTTATCCCTGTGTGTACAGCGCCGCCGTCACTGTCAGTGCTATGTAATAATACTATCCTTATCCCTGTATGTACAGTGCCACCGTCACTGTCAGTGCTATGTAATAATACTATCCTTATCCCTGTATGTACAGCGCCACCGTCACTGTCAGTGCTATGTAATAATACTATCCTTATTCCTGTATGTACAGCGCCCCCTGTATGTACAGCGCCTCCGTCACTGTCAGTGCTATGTAATAATATTATCCTTATCCCTGTATGTACAGCGCCTCCGTCACTGTCAGTGCTATGTAATAATACTATCCTTATCCCTGTATGTACAGCGCTGCGGTCACTGTCAGTGCTATGTAATAATACTATTCTTATCCCTGTATGTACAGCGCCGCCGTCACTGTCAGTGCTATGTAATACTATCCTTATCCCTGTATGTACAGCGCCGCCGTCACTGTCAGTTCTATGTAATACTATCCTTATCCCTGTATGTACAGCGCCGCCGTCACTGTCACTGCTATGTAATTACACTATCCTTAACCCTGTATGTACAGCGCCGCCATCACTGTCAGTGCTATGTAATAATAATATCCTTATCCCTGTATGTACAGCGCCGCCGTCACTGTCAGTGCTAAGTAATACTATCCTTATCCCTGTATGTACAGCGCCGCCGTCACTGTCAGTGCTGTGTAATACTATCCTTATCCCTGTATGTACAGCGTCGCCGTCACTGTCAGTGCTATGTAATACTATCCTTATCCCTGTATGTACAGCACCGCGTCACTGTCAGTGCTATGTAAAACTATCCTTATCCCTGTGTGTACAGCGCCGCCGTCACTGTCAGTTCTATGTAATACTATCCTTATCCCTGTATGTACAGCGCCGCGTCACTGTCAGTGCTATGTAATACTATCCTTATCCCTGTGTGTACAGCGCCACCGTCACTGTCAGTTCTATGTAATACTATCCTTATCCCTGTATGTACAGCGCCACGTCACTGTCAGTGCTATGTGATAATACTATCCTTATCCTTGTATGTACAGCGCCGCCGTCACTGTCAGTGCTATGCGAATAATAATATCCTTGTCCCTGTATGTACAGCGCCGCCGTCACTGTCAGTGCTATGTAATACTTTCCTTAACCCTGTATGTACAGCGCCGCCGTCACTGTCAGTGCTGTGTAATACTATCCTTATCCCTGTATTTACAGCACCGCCGTCACTGTCAGTGCTATGTAATACTATCCTTATCCCTGTATGTACAGCGCCGCGTCACTGTCAGTGCTATGTAATACTATCCTTATCCCTGTGTGTACAGCGCCGCCGTCACTGTCAGTGCTATGTAATAATACTATCCTTATCCCTGTATGTACAGTGCCACCGTCACTGTCAGTGCTATGTAATAATACTATCCTTATCCCTGTATGTACAGCGCCACCGTCACTGTCAGTGCTATGTAATAATACTATCCTTATTCCTGTATGTACAGCGCCCCCTGTATGTACAGCGCCTCCGTCACTGTCAGTGCTATGTAATAATATTATCCTTATCCCTGTATGTACAGCGCCTCCGTCACTGTCAGTGCTATGTAATAATACTATCCTTATCCCTGTATGTACAGCGCTGCGGTCACTGTCAGTGCTATGTAATAATACTATTCTTATCCCTGTATGTACAGCGCCGCCGTCACTGTCAGTGCTATGTAATACTATCCTTATCCCTGTATGTACAGCGCCGCCGTCACTGTCAGTTCTATGTAATACTATCCTTATCCCTGTATGTACAGCGCCGCCGTCACTGTCACTGCTATGTAATTACACTATCCTTAACCCTGTATGTACAGCGCCGCCATCACTGTCAGTGCTATGTAATAATAATATCCTTATCCCTGTATGTACAGCGCCGCCGTCACTGTCAGTGCTAAGTAATACTATCCTTATCCCTGTATGTACAGCGCCGCCGTCACTGTCAGTGCTGTGTAATACTATCCTTATCCCTGTATGTACAGCGTCGCCGTCACTGTCAGTGCTATGTAATACTATCCTTATCCCTGTATGTACAGCACCGCGTCACTGTCAGTGCTATGTAAAACTATCCTTATCCCTGTGTGTACAGCGCCTCCGTCACTGTCACTGCTATGTAATGATACTTTCCTTATCCCTGTATGTACAGCGCCGCCGTCACTGTCAGTGCTATGCAATAATAATATCCTTATCCCTGTATGTACAGCGCCGCCGTCACTGTCAGTGCTATGTAATACTATCCTTATCCCTGTATGTACAGCGCCGCGTCACTGTCAGTGCTATGTAATACTATCCTTATCCCTGTGTGTACAGCGCCGCCGTCACTGTCAGTGCTATGTAATAATACTATCCTTATCCCTGTATGTACAGTGCCACCGTCACTGTAAGTGCTATGTAATAATACTATCCTTATCCCTGTATGTACAGCGCCACCGTCACTGTCAGTGCTATGTAATAATACTATCCTTATTCCTGTATGTACAGCGCCCCCTGTATGTACAGCGCCGCCGTCACTGTCAGTTCTATGTAATACTATCCTTATCCCTGTATGTACAGCGCCGCCGTCACTGTCACTGCTATGTAATAATACTATCCTTATCCTTGTATGTACAGCGCCGCCGTCACTGTCAGTGCTATGCGAATAATAATATCCTTATCCCTGTATGTACAGCGCCGCCGTCACTGTCAGTGCTATGTAATACTATCCTTATCCCTGTATGTACAGCGCCGCGTCACTGTCAGTGCTATGTAATACTATCCTTATCCCTGTGTGTACAGCGCCGCCGTCACTGTCAGTGCTATGTAATAATACTATCCTTATCCCTGTATGTACAGTGCCACCGTCACTGTCAGTGCTATGTAATAATACTATCCTTATCCCTGTATGTACAGCGCCACTGTCACTGTCAGTGCTATGTAATAATACTATCCTTATTCCTGTATGTACAGCGCCCCCTGTATGTACAGCGCCTCCGTCACTGTCAGTGCTATGTAATAATATTATCCTTATCCCTGTATGTACAGCGCCTCCGTCACTGTCAGTGCTATGTAATAATACTATCCTTATCCCTGTATGTACAGCGCTGCGGTCACTGTCAGTGCTATGTAATAATACTATTCTTATCCCTGTATGTACAGCGCCGCCGTCACTGTCAGTGCTATGTAATACTATCCTTATCCCTGTATGTACAGCTCCGCCGTCACTGTCAGTTCTATGTAATACTATCCTTATCCCTGTATGTACAGCGCCGCCGTCACTGTCACTGCTATGTAATTACACTATCCTTAACCCTGTATGTACAGTGCCGCCATCACTGTCAGTGCTATGTAATAATAATATCCTTATCCCTGTACGTACAGCGCCGCCGTCACTGTCAGTGCTAAGTAATACTATCCTTATCCCTGTATGTACAGCGCCGCCGTCACTGTCAGTGCTGTGTAATACTATCCTTATCCCTGTATGTACAGCGTCGCCGTCACTGTCAGTGCTATGTAATACTATCCTTATCCCTGTATGTACAGCACCGCGTCACTGTCAGTGCTATGTAAAACTATCCTTATCCCTGTGTGTACAGCGCCTCCGTCTCTGTCACTGCTATGTAATGATACTTTCCTTATCCCTGTATGTACAGCGCCGCCGTCACTGTCAGTGCTATGTAATAATACTATCCTTATTCCTGTATGTACAGCGCCCCCTGTATGTACAGCGCCGCCGTCACTGTCAGTTCTATGTAATACTATCCTTATCCCTGTATGTACAGCGCCGCCGTCACTGTCACTGCTATGTAATAATACTATCCTTATCCTTGTATGTACAGCGCCGCCGTCACTGTCAGTGCTATGCGAATAATAATATCCTTATCCCTGTATGTACAGCGCCGCCGTCACTGTCAGTGCTATGTAATACTATCCTTATCCCTGTATGTACAGCGCCGCCGTCACTGTCAGTGCTGTGTAATACTATCCTTATCCCTGTATTTACAGCACCGCCGTCACTGTCAGTGCTATGTAATACTATCCTTATCCCTGTATGTACAGCGCCGCGTCACTGTCAGTGCTATGTAATACTATCCTTATCCCTGTGTGTACAGCGCCGCCGTCACTGTCAGTGCTATGTAATAATACTATCCTTATCCCTGTATGTACAGTGCCACCGTCACTGTCAGTGCTATGTAATAATACTATCCTTATCCCTGTATGTACAGCGCCACCGTCACTGTCAGTGCTATGTAATAATACTATCCTTATTCCTGTATGTACAGCGCCCCCTGTATGTACAGCGCCTCCGTCACTGTCAGTGCTATGTAATAATATTATCCTTATCCCTGTATGTACAGCGCTGCCGTCACTGACAGTGCTATGTAATACTATCCCTATCCCTGTATGTACAGCGCCGCCGTCACTGTTACTGCTATGTAATAATACTATCCTTATCCCTGTATGTACAGCGCCGCCGTCACTGTCAGTGCTATGTAATAATAATATCCTTATATCTGTATGTACAGCGCCGCCGTCACTGTCAGTGCTATGTAATACTATCCTTATCCCTGTATGTACAATTACATAGCACTGACAGTAACGGCGGTGTTGAACATACAGGGATAAGAATAGTATTATTGCATAGCAGTGACAGTGACGGTGGCGCTGTACATACAGGGATAAGGATAGTATTATTACATAGCAGTGACAGTGACGGCGGCACTGTAGATACAGGGATAAGGATAGTATTACATAGCACTGACAGTGATGGCGGCGACCTGTAAAGAGCAAATCTGTGGCAATAACAGGGGTGGAGAAAAGTACTTTCAACCCACTGACAGTGATGGCGGCGCTGTACATACAGGGATAAGGATAGTATTATTACATAGCACTGACAGTGACGGCGGCGCTGTACATACAGGGATAAGGATAGTATTATTACATAGCAGTGACAGCGCCGCCGTCACTGTCAGTGCTATGTAATAATACTATCTTTCCCTGTATGTACAGCGCCGCCGTCACTGTCAGTGCTATGTAATAATACTATCCTTATCCCTGTATGTACAGCGCCGCCGTCACTGTCAGTGCTATGTAATAATACTATCCTTATCCCTGTATGTACAGCGCCGCCGTCACTGTCACTGCTATGTAATTACACTATCCTTAACCCTGTATGTACAGGGCCGCCATCACTGTCAGTGCTATGTAATAATAATATCCTTATCCCTGTATGTACAGCGCCGCCGTCACTGTCAGTGCTAAGTAATACTATCCTTATCCCTGTATGTACAGCGCCGCCGTCACTGTCAGTGCTGTGTAATACTATCCTTATCCCTGTATGTACAGCGTCGCCGTCACTGTCAGTGCTATGTAATACTATCCTTATCCCTGTATGTACAGCGCCGCGTCACTGTCAGTGCTATGTAATACTATCCTTATCCCTGTGTGTACAGCGCCGCCGTCACTGTCAGTGCTATGTAATAATACTATCCTTATCCCTGTATGTACAGTGCCACCGTCACTGTAAGTGCTATGTAATAATACTATCCTTATCCCTGTATGTACAGCGCCACCGTCACTGTCAGTGCTATGTAATAATACTATCCTTATTCCTGTATGTACAGCGCCCCCTGTATGTACAGCGCCGCCGTCACTGTCAGTTCTATGTAATACTATCCTTATCCCTGTATGTACAGCGCCGCCGTCACTGTCACTGCTATGTAATAATACTATCCTTATCCTTGTATGTACAGCGCCGCCGTCACTGTCAGTGCTATGCGAATAATAATATCCTTATCCCTGTATGTACAGCGCCGCCGTCACTGTCAGTGCTATGTAATACTATCCTTATCCCTGTATGTACAGCGCCGCCGTCACTGTCAGTGCTGTGTAATACTATCCTTATCCCTGTATGTACAGCGTCGCCGTCACTGTCAGTGCTATGTAATACTATCCTTATCCCTGTATGTACAGCACCGCGTCACTGTCAGTGCTATGTAAAACTATCCTTATCCCTGTGTGTACAGCGCCTCCGTCACTGTCACTGCTATGTAATGATACTTTCCTTATCCCTAAGGATAGTATTACACAGCACTGACAGTGACGGCGGCGCTGTACATACAGGGTTAAGGATAGTATTACATAGCACTGACAGTGACGGCGGCGCTGTACATACAGGGACAAGGATATTATTATTCGCATAGCACTGACAGTGACGGCGGCGCTGTACATACAAGGATAAGGATAGTATTATCACATAGCACTGACAGTGACGTGGCGCTGTACATACAGGGATAAGGATAGTATTACATAGAACTGACAGTGACGGTGGCGCTGTACACACAGGGATAAGGATAGTATTACATAGCACTGACAGTGACGCGGCGCTGTACATACAGGGATAAGGATAGTATTACATAGCACTGACAGTGACGGCGGCGCTGTACATACAGGGATAAGGATATTATTATTGCCTAGCACTGACAGTGACGGCGGCGCTGTACATACAGGGATAAGGAAAGTATCATTACATAGCAGTGACAGTGACGGCGGCGCTGTACACACAGGGATAAGGATAGTTTTACATAGCACTGACAGTGACGCGGTGCTGTACATACAGGGATAAGGATAGTATTACATAGCACTGACAGTGACGGCGACGCTGTACATACAGGGATAAGGATAGTATTACACAGCACTGACAGTGACGGCGGCGCTGTACATACAGGGATAAGGATAGTATTACTTAGCACTGACAGTGACGGCGGCGCTGTACATACAGGGATAAGGATATTATTATTACATAGCACTGACAGTGATGGCGGCGCTGTACATACAGGGTTAAGGATAGTGTAATTACATAGCAGTGACAGTGACGGCGGCGCTGTACATACAGGGATAAGGATAGTATTACATAGAACTGACAGTGACGGCGGCGCTGTACATACAGGGATAAGGATAGTATTACATAGCACTGACAGTGACGGCGGCGCTGTACATACAGGGATAAGAATAGTATTATTACATAGCACTGACAGTGACCGCAGCGCTGTACATACAGGGATAAGGATAGTATTATTACATAGCACTGACAGTGACGGAGGCGCTGTACATACAGGGATAAGGATAATATTATTACATAGCACTGACAGTGACGGAGGCGCTGTACATACAGGGGGCGCTGTACATACAGGAATAAGGATAGTATTATTACATAGCACTGACAGTGACGGTGGCGCTGTACATACAGGGATAAGGATAGTATTATTACATAGCACTGACAGTGACGGTGGCACTGTACATACAGGGATAAGGATAGTATTATTACATAGCACTGACAGTGACGGCGGCGCTGTACACACAGGGATAAGGATAGTATTACATAGCACTGACAGTGACGCGGCGCTGTACATACAGGGATAAGGATAGTATTACATAGCACTGACAGTGACGGCGGTGCTGTAAATACAGGGATAAGGATAGTATTACACAGCACTGACAGTGACGGCGGCGCTGTACATACAGGGATAAGGATAGTATTACATAGCACTGACAGTGACGGCGGCGCTGTACATACAGGGATAAGGATATTATTATTCGCATAGCACTGACAGAGACGGCGGCGCTGTACATACAAGGATAAGGATAGTATTATTACATAGCAGTGACAGTGACGGCGGCGCTGTACATACAGGGATAAGGATAGTATTACATAGAACTGACAGTGACGGCGGCGCTGTACATACAGGGGGCGCTGTACATACAGGAATAAGGATAGTATTATTACATAGCACTGACAGTGACGGTGGCGCTGTACATACAGGGATAAGGATAGTATTATTACATAGCACTTACAGTGACGGTGGCACTGTAAATACAGGGATAAGGATAGTATTATTACATAGCACTGACAGTGACGGCGGCGCTGTACACACAGGGATAAGGATAGTATTACATAGCACTGACAGTGACGCGGCGCTGTACATACAGGGATAAGGATAGTATTACATAGCACTGACAGTGACGGCGGCGCTGTACATACAGGGATAAGGATATTATTATTGCATAGCACTGACAGTGACGGCGGCGCTGTACATACAGGGATAAGGAAAGTATCATTACATAGCAGTGACAGTGACGGAGGCGCTGTACACACAGGGATAAGGATAGTTTTACATAGCACTGACAGTGACGCGGTGCTGTACATACAGGGATAAGGATAGTATTACATAGCACTGACAGTGACGGCGACGCTGTACATACAGGGATAAGGATAGTATTACACAGCACTGACAGTGACGGCGGCGCTGTACATACAGTGATAAGGATAGTATTACTTAGCACTGACAGTGACGGCGGCGCTGTACATACAGGGATAAGGATATTATTATTACATAGCACTGACAGTGATGGCGGCACTGTACATACAGGGTTAAGGATAGTGTAATTACATAGCAGTGACAGTGACGGCGGCGCTGTACATACAGGGATAAGGATAGTATTACATAGAACTGACAGTGACGGCGGAGCTGTACATACAGGGATAAGGATAGTATTACATAGCACTGACAGTGACGGCGGCGCTGTACATACAGGGATAAGAATAGTATTATTACATAGCACTGACAGTGACCGCAGCGCTGTACATACAGGGATAAGGATAGTATTATTACATAGCACTGACAGTGACGGAGGCGCTGTACATACAGGGATAAGGATAATATTATTACATAGCACTGACAGTGACGGAGGCGCTGTACATACAGGGGGCGCTGTACATACAGGAATAAGGATAGTATTATTACATAGCACTGACAGTGACGGTGGCGCTGTACATACAGGGATAAGGATAGTATTATTACATAGCACTGACAGTGACGGTGGCACTGTACATACAGGGATAAGGATAGTATTATTACATAGCACTGACAGTGACGGCGGCGCTGTACACACAGGGATAAGGATAGTATTACATAGCACTGACAGTGACGCGGCGCTGTACATACAGGGATAAGGATAGTATTACATAGCACTGACAGTGACGGCGGCGCTGTACATACAGGGATAAGGATATTATTATTCGCATAGCACTGACAGTGACGGCGGCGCTGTACATACAAGGATAAGGATAGTATTATTACATAGCAGTGACAGTGACGGCGGCGCTGTACATACAGGGATAAGGATAGTATTACATAGAACTGACAGTGACGGCGGCGCTGTACATACAGGGGGCGCTGTACATACAGGAATAAGGATAGTATTATTACATAGCACTGACAGTGACGGTGGCGCTGTACATACAGGGATAAGGATAGTATTATTACATAGCACTTACAGTGACGGTGGCACTGTACATACAGGGATAAGGATAGTATTATTACATAGCACTGACAGTGACGGCGGCGCTGTACACACAGGGATAAGGATAGTATTACATAGCACTGACAGTGACGCGGCGCTGTACATACAGGGATAAGGATAGTATTACATAGCACTGACAGTGACGGCGGCGCTGTACATACAGGGATAAGGATATTATTATTGCATAGCACTGACAGTGACGGCGGCGCTGTACATACAGGGATAAGGAAAGTATCATTACATAGCAGTGACAGTGACGGAGGCGCTGTACACACAGGGATAAGGATAGTTTTACATAGCACTGACAGTGACGCGGTGCTGTACATACAGGGATAAGGATAGTATTACATAGCACTGACAGTGACGGCGACGCTGTACATACAGGGATAAGAATAGTATTATTACATAGCACTGACAGTGACCGCAGCGCTGTACATACAGGGATAAGGATAGTATTATTACATAGCACTGACAGTGACGGAGGCGCTGTACATACAGGGATAAGGATAATATTATTACATAGCACTGACAGTGACGGAGGCGCTGTACATACAGGGGGCGCTGTACATACAGGAATAAGGATAGTATTATTACATAGCACTGACAGTGACGGTGGCGCTGTACATACAGGGATAAGGATAGTATTATTACATAGCACTGACAGTGACGGTGGCACTGTACATACAGGGATAAGGATAGTATTATTACATAGCACTGACAGTGACGGCGGCGCTGTACACACAGGGATAAGGATAGTATTACATAGCACTGACAGTGACGCGGCGCTGTACATACAGGGATAAGGATAGTATTACATAGCACTGACAGTGACGGCGGTGCTGTAAATACAGGGATAAGGATAGTATTACACAGCACTGACAGTGACGGCGGCGCTGTACATACAGGGTTAAGGAAAGTATTACATAGCACTGACAGTGACGGCGGCGCTGTACATACAGGGACAAGGATATTATTATTCGCATAGCACTGACAGTGACGGCGGCGCTGTACATACAAGGATAAGGATAGTATTATCACATAGCACTGACAGTGACGTGGCGCTGTACATACAGGGATAAGGATAGTATTACATAGAACTGACAGTGACGGTGGCGCTGTACACACAGGGATAAGGATAGTATTACATAGCACTGACAGTGACGTGGCGCTGTACATACAGGGATAAGGATAGTATTACATAGCACTTACAGTGACGGCGGCGCTGTACATACAGGGATAAGGATATTATTATTGCCTAGCACTGACAGTGACGGCGGCGCTGTACATACAGGGATAAGGAAAGTATCATTACATAGCAATGACAGTGACGGCGGCGCTGTACACACAGGGATAAGGATAGTTTTACATAGCACTGACAGTGACGCGGTGCTGTACATACAGGGATAAGGATAGTATTACATAGCACTGACAGTGACGGCGACGCTGTACATACAGGGATAAGGATAGTATTACACAGCACTGACAGTGACGGCAGCGCTGTACATACAGGGATAAGGATAGTATTACTTAGCACTGACAGTGACGGCGGCGCTGTACATACAGGGATAAGGATATTATTATTACATAGCACTGACAGTGATGGCGGCGCTGTACATACAGGGTTAAGGATAGTGTAATTACATAGCAGTGACAGTGACGGCGGCGCTGTACATACAGGGATAAGGATAGTATTACATAGAACTGACAGTGACGGCGGCGCTGTACATACAGGGATAAGGATAGTATTACATAGCACTGACAGTGACGGCGGCGCTGTACATACAGGGATAAGAATAGTATTATTACATAGCACTGACAGTGAACGCAGCGCTGTACATACAGGGATAAGGATAGTATTATTACATAGCACTGACAGTGACGGAGGCGCTGTACATACAGGGATAAGGATAATATTATTACATAGCACTGACAGTGACGGAGGCGCTGTACATACAGGGGGCGCTGTACATACAGGAATAAGGATAGTATTATTACATAGCACTGACAGTGACGGTGGCGCTGTACATACAGGGATAAGGATAGTATTATTACATAGCACTGACAGTGACGGTGGCACTGTACATACAGGGATAAGGATAGTATTATTACATAGCACTGACAGTGACGGCGGCGCTGTACACACAGGGATAAGGATAGTATTACATAGCACTGACAGTGACGCGGCGCTGTACATACAGGGATAAGGATAGTATTACATAGCACTGACAGTGACGGCGGTGCTGTAAATACAGGGATAAGGATAGTATTACACAGCACTGACAGTGACGGCGGCGCTGTACATACAGGGATAAGGATAGTATTACATAGCACTGACAGTGACGGCGGCGCTGTACATACAGGGATAAGGATATTATTATTCGCATAGCACTGACAGTGACGGCGGCGCTGTACATACAAGGATAAGGATAGTATTATTACATAGCAGTGACAGTGACGGCGGCGCTGTACATACAGGGATAAGGATAGTATTACATAGAACTGACAGTGACGGCGGCGCTGTACATACAGGGGGCGCTGTACATACAGGAATAAGGATAGTATTATTACATAGCACTGACAGTGACGGTGGCGCTGTACATACAGGGATAAGGATAGTATTATTACATAGCACTTACAGTGACGGTGGCACTGTACATACAGGGATAAGGATAGTATTATTACATAGCACTGACAGTGACGGCGGCGCTGTACACACAGGGATAAGGATAGTATTACATAGCACTGACAGTGACGCGGCGCTGTACATACAGGGATAAGGATAGTATTACATAGCACTGACAGTGACGGCGGCGCTGTACATACAGGGATAAGGATATTATTATTGCATAGCACTGACAGTGACGGCGGCGCTGTACATACAGGGATAAGGAAAGTATCATTACATAGCAGTGACAGTGACGGAGGCGCTGTACACACAGGGATAAGGATAGTTTTACATAGCACTGACAGTGACGGCGACGCTGTACATACAGGGATAAGGATAGTATTACTTAGCACTGACAGTGACGGCGGCGCTGTACATACAGGGATAAGGATATTATTATTACATAGCACTGACAGTGATGGCGGCCCTGTACATACAGGGTTAAGGATAGTGTAATTACATAGCAGTGACAGTGACGGCGGCGCTGTACATACAGGGATAAGGATAGTATTACATAGAACTGACAGTGACGGCGGCGCTGTACATACAGGGATAAGGATAGTATTACATAGCACTGACAGTGACGGCGGCGCTGTACATACAGGGATAAGAATAGTATTATTACATAGCACTGACAGTGACCGCAGTGCTGTACATACAGGGATAAGGATAGTATTATTACATAGCACTGACAGTGACGGAGGCGCTGTACATACAGGGATAAGGATAATATTATTACATAGCACTGACAGTGACGGAGGCGCTGTACATACAGGAATAAGGATAGTATTATTACATAGCACTGACAGTGACGGTGGCTCTGTACATACAGGGATAAGGATAGTATTATTACATAGCACTGACAGTGACGGTGGCACTGTACATACAGGGATAAGGATAGTATTATTACATAGCACTGACAGTGACGGCGGCGCTGTACACACAGGGATAAGGATAGTATTACATAGCACTGACAGTGACGCGGCGCTGTACATACAGGGATAAGGATAGTATTACATAGCACTGACAGTGACGGCGGTGCTGTAAATACAGGGATAAGGATAGTATTACACAGCACTGACAGTGACGGCGGCGCTGTACATACAGGGTTAAGGATAGTATAACATAGCACTGACAGTGACGGCGGCGCTGTACATACAGGGACAAGGATATTATTATTCGCATAGCACTGACAGTGACGGCGGCGCTGTACATACAAGGATAAGGATAGTATTATCACATAGCACTGACAGTGACGTGGCGCTGTACATACAGGGATAAGGATAGTATTACATAGAACTGACAGTGACGGTGGCGCTGTACACACAGGGATAAGGATAGTATTACATAGCACTGACAGTGACGCGGCGCTGTACATACAGGGATAAGGATAGTATTACATAGCACTGACAGTGACGGCGGCGCTGTACATACAGGGATAAGGATATTATTATTACATAGCACTGACAGTGACGGCGGCGCTGTACATACAGGGTTAAGGATAGTGTTATTACATAGCAGTGACAGTGACGGCGGCGCTGTACATACAGGGATAAGGATAGTATTACATAGAACTGACAGTGACGGCGGCGCTGTACATACAGGGATAAGGATAGTATTACATAGCACTGACAGTGACGGCGGCGCTGTACATACAGGGATAAGAATAGTATTATTACATAGCACTGACAGTGACCGCGGCGCTGTACATACAGGGATAAGGATAGTATTATTACATAGCACTGACAGTGACGGTGGCGCTGTACATACAGGGATAAGGATATTATTATTGCCTAGCACTGACAGTGACGGCGGCGCTGTACATACAGGGATAAGGAAAGTATCATTACATAGCAGTGACAGTGACGGCGGCGCTGTACACACAGGGATAAGGATAGTTTTACATAGCACTGACAGTGACGCGGTGCTGTACATACAGGGATAAGGATAGTATTACATAGCACTGACAGTGACGGCGACGCTGTACATACAGGGATAAGGATAGTATTACACAGCACTGACAGTGACGGCGGCGCTGTACATACAGGGATAAGGATAGTATTACTTAGCACTGACAGTGACGGCGGCGCTGTACATACAGGGATAAGGATATTATTATTACATAGCACTGACAGTGACGGCGGCGCTGTACATACAGGGTTAAGGATAGTGTTATTACATAGCAGTGACAGTGACGGCGGCGCTGTACATACAGGGATAAGGATAGTATTACATAGAACTGACAGTGACGGTGGCGCTGTACATACAGGGATAAGGATAGTATTACATAGCACTGACAGTGACGGCGGCGCTGTACATACAGGGATAAGAATAGTATTATTACATAGCACTGACAGTGACCGCGGCGCTGTACATACAGGGATAAGGATAGTATTATTACATAGCACTGACAGTGACGGTGGCGCTGTACATACAGGGATAAGTATAGTATTATTACATAGCACTGACAGTGACGGCGGCGCTGTACATACAGAGATAAGGATAGTATTATTGCATAGCAGTGACAGTGACGGCGGCACTGTACATACAGGGATAAGGATAGTATTATTACATAGCAGTGACAGTGACGGCGGCGCTGTAGATACAGTGATAAGGATAGTACTACATAGCACTGACAGTGACGGCGGCGCCCTGTAAAGGGCAAGTCTGTGGCAATAACAGGGGTGGAGAAAAGTACTTTCTACTCACTGACAGTGATGGCGGCGCTGTACATACAGGGATAAGGATAGTATTATTACATACCAGGCTCACTAATAAAGGTCAAGCCACTTGGCTGCCAGAATGCCCTGCTTCAGCACAGACCAGAAAGGCATTGTGATAAGCGTATCCCCGGTATAGTCAGGGGTTAATGGGAGTCGTCCCCGTCCCCCCAGTATACGGCCAGAACCATGGACCCGGTACTTGTGGTTCGGACTGTCTCCAACCAGCCATAATGTTGTGAGAGTGAAATTATGTCTAAGTCCAGCTTTGGTACATTAGAAGCAACTCTGAAACTTAACCTAAGCGTTTTTCGAAGCAACTTTTTGGCTAACTTCTTATAGGAAGGTCAAGGAGCTCTGAAAATGAACGTGCGCGTCTTTCACTCTTCCCGAGGGACTTAGAAGAATTTTGTGATATTTTTTATTAAAATGGTGTATAAGGGTATATATATAAATATATTTTATGCACTATATATGAGCTGGCGATTTCTAAGTCTGTGGTTCCGAGAGGGGGTAACCAGGCTCACTAATAAAGGTCAAGCCACTTGGCTGCCAGAATGCCCTGCTTCAGCACAGACCAGAAAGGCATTGTGATAAGCGTATCCCCGGTATAGTCAGGGGTTAATGGGAGTCGTCCCCGTCCCCCCAGTATACGGCCAGAACCATGGACCCGGTACTTGTGGTTCGGACTGTCTCCAACCAGCCATAATGTTGTGAGAGTGAAATTATGTCTAAGTCCAGCTTTGGTACATTAGAAGCAACTCTGAAACTTAACCTAAGCGTTTTTCGAAGCTACTTTTTGGCTAACTTCTTATAGGAAGGTCTAGGAGCTCTGAAAATGAACGTGCGCGTCTTTCACTCTTCCCGAGGGACTTAGAAGAATTTTGTGATATTTTTTATTAAAATGGTGTATAAGGGTATATATATAAATATATTTTATGCACTGTATATGAGCTGGCGATTTCTAAGTCTGTGGTTCCGAGAGGGGGTAACCAGGCTCACTAATAAAGGTCAAGCCACTTGGCTGCCAGAATGCCCTGCTTCAGCACAGACCAGAAAGGCATTGTGATAAGCATATCCCCGGTATAGTCAGGGGTTAATGGGAGTCGTCCCCGTCCCCCCAGTATACGGCCAGAACCATGGACCCGGTACTTGTGGTTCGGACTATCTCCAACCAGCCATAATGGTGTGAGAGTGAAATTATGTCTAAGTCCAGCTTTGGTTCATTAGAAGCAACTCTGAAACTTAACCTAAGCGATTTTCAAAACTACTTTTTGGCTAACTTCTTATAGGAAGGTCTAGGAGCTCTGAAAATGAACGTGCGCGTCTTTCACTCTTCCCGAGGGACTTAGAAGAATTTTGTGATATTTTTTATTAAAATGGTGTATAAGGGTATATATATAAATATATTTTATGCACTGTATATGAGCTGGCGATTTCTAAGTCTGTGGTTCCGAGAGGGGGTAACCAGGCTCACTAATAAAGGTCAAGCCACTTGGCTGCCAGAATGCCCTGCTTCAGCACAGACCAGAAAGGCATTGTGATAAGCGTATCCCCGGTATAGTCAGGGGTTAATGGGAGTCGTCCCTGTCCCCCCAGTATACGGCCAGAACCATGGACCCGGTACTTGTGGTTCGGACTGTCTCCAACCAGCCATAATGTTGTGAGAGTGAAATTATGTCTAAGTCCAGCTTGGTACATTAGAAGCAACTCTGAAACTTAACCTAAGCGTTTTTCGAAGCTACTTTTTGGCTAACTTCTTATAGGAAGGTCTAGGAGCTCTGAAAATGAACGTGCGCGTCTTTCACTCTTCCCGAGGGACTTAGAAGAATTTTGTGATATTTTTTATTAAAATGGTGTATAAGGGTATATATATATAAATATATTTTATGCACTGTATATGAGCTGGCGATTTCTAAGTCTGTGGTTCCGAGAGGGGGTAACCAGGCTCACTAATAAAGGTCAAGCCACTTGGCTGCCAGAATGCCCTGCTTCAGCACAGACCAGAAAGGCATTGTGATAAGCGTATCCCCGGTATAGTCAGGGGTTAATGGGAGTCGTCCCCGTCCCCCCAGTATACGGCCAGAACCATGGACCCGGTACTTGTGGTTCGGACTGTCTCCAACCAGCCATAATGTTGTGAGAGTGAAATTATGTCTAAGTCCAGCTTTGGTACATTAGAAGCAACTCTGAAACTTAACCTAAGCGTTTTTCGAAGCTACTTTTTGGCTAACTTCTTATAGGAAGGTCTAGGAGCTCTGAAAATGAACGTGCGCGTCTTTCACTCTTCCCGAGGGACTTAGAAGAATTTTGTGATATTTTTTATTAAATGGTGTATAAGGGAATATATATAAATATATTTTATGCACTGTATATGAGCTGGCGATTTCTAAGTCTGTGGTTCCGAGAGGGGGTAACCAGGCTCACTAATAAAGGTCAAGCCACTTGGCTGCCAGAATGCCCTGCTTCAGCACAGACCAGAAAGGCATTGTGATAAGCATATCCCCGGTATAGTCAGGGGTTAATGGGAGTCGTCCCCGTCCCCCCAGTATACGGCCAGAACCATGGACCCGGTACTTGTGGTTCGGACTATCTCCAACCAGCCATAATGGTGTGAGAGTGAAATTATGTCTAAGTCCAGCTTTGGTTCATTAGAAGCAACTCTGAAACTTAACCTAAGCGATTTTCAAAACTACTTTTTGGCTAACTTCTTATAGGAAGGTCTAGGAGCTCTGAAAATGAACGTGCGCGTCTTTCACTCTTCCCGAGGGACTTAGAAGAATTTTGTGATATTTTTTATTAAAATGGTGTATAAGGGTATATATATAAATATATTTTATGCACTGTATATGAGCTGGCGATTTCTAAGTCTGTGGTTCCGAGAGGGGGTAACCAGGCTCACTAATAAAGGTCAAGCCACTTGGCTGCCAGAATGCCCTGCTTCAGCACAGACCAGAAAGGCATTGTGATAAGCGTATCCCCGGTATAGTCAGGGGTTAATGGGAGTCGTCCCTGTCCCCCCAGTATACGGCCAGAACCATGGACCCGGTACTTGTGGTTCGGACTGTCTCCAACCAGCCATAATGTTGTGAGAGTGAAATTATGTCTAAGTCCAGCTTGGTACATTAGAAGCAACTCTGAAACTTAACCTAAGCGTTTTTCGAAGCTACTTTTTGGCTAACTTCTTATAGGAAGGTCTAGGAGCTCTGAAAATGAACGTGCGCGTCTTTCACTCTTCCCGAGGGACTTAGAAGAATTTTGTGATATTTTTTATTAAAATGGTGTATAAGGGTATATATATAAATATATTTTATGCACTGTATATGAGCTGGCGATTTCTAAGTCTGTGGTTCCGAGAGGGGGTAACCAGGCTCACTAATAAAGGTCAAGCCACTTGGCTGCCAGAATGCCCTGCTTCAGCACAGACCAGAAAGGCATTGTGATAAGCATATCCCCGGTATAGTCAGGGGTTAATGGGAGTCGTCCCCGTCCCCCCAGTATACGGCCAGAACCATGGACCCGGTACTTGTGGTTCGGACTATCTCCAACCAGCCATAATGGTGTGAGAGTGAAATTATGTCTAAGTCCAGCTTTGGTTCATTAGAAGCAACTCTGAAACTTAACCTAAGCGATTTTCAAAACTACTTTTTGGCTAACTTCTTATAGGAAGGTCTAGGAGCTCTGAAAATGAACGTGCGCGTCTTTCACTCTTCCCGAGGGACTTAGAAGAATTTTGTGATATTTTTTATTAAAATGGTGTATAAGGGTATATATATAAATATATTTTATGCACTGTATATGAGCTGGCGATTTCTAAGTCTGTGGTTCCGAGAGGGGGTAACCAGGCTCACTAATAAAGGTCAAGCCACTTGGCTGCCAGAATGCCCTGCTTCAGCACAGACCAGAAAGGCATTGTGATAAGCGTATCCCCGGTATAGTCAGGGGTTAATGGGAGTCGTCCCCGTCCCCCCAGTATACGGCCAGAACCATGGACCCGGTACTTGTGGTTCGGACTGTCTCCAACCAGCCATAATGTTGTGAGAGTGAAATTATGTCTAAGTCCAGCTTTGGTACATTAGAAGCAACTCTGAAACTTAACCTAAGCGTTTTTCGAAGCTACTTTTTGGCTAACTTCTTATAGGAAGGTCTAGGAGCTCTGAAAATGAACGTGCGCGTCTTTCACTCTTCCCGAGGGACTTAGAAGAATTTTGTGATATTTTTTATTAAAATGGTGTATAAGGGTATATATATAAATATATTTTATGCACTGTATATGAGCTGGCGATTTCTAAGTCTGTGGTTCCGAGAGGGGGTAACCAGGCTCACTAATAAAGGTCAAGCCACTTGGCTGCCAGAATGCCCTGCTTCAGCACAGACCAGAAAGGCATTGTGATAAGCATATCCCCGGTATAGTCAGGGGTTAATGGGAGTCGTCCCCGTCCCCCCAGTATACGGCCAGAACCATGGACCCGGTACTTGTGGTTCGGACTATCTCCAACCAGCCATAATGGTGTGAGAGTGAAATTATGTCTAAGTCCAGCTTTGGTTCATTAGAAGCAACTCTGAAACTTAACCTAAGCGATTTTCAAAACTACTTTTTGGCTAACTTCTTATAGGAAGGTCTAGGAGCTCTGAAAATGAACGTGCGCGTCTTTCACTCTTCCCGAGGGACTTAGAAGAATTTTGTGATATTTTTTATTAAAATGGTGTATAAGGGTATATATATAAATATATTTTATGCACTGTATATGAGCTGGCGATTTCTAAGTCTGTGGTTCCGAGAGGGGGTAACCAGGCTCACTAATAAAGGTCAAGCCACTTGGCTGCCAGAATGCCCTGCTTCAGCACAGACCAGAAAGGCATTGTGATAAGCGTATCCCCGGTATAGTCAGGGGTTAATGGGAGTCGTCCCTGTCCCCCCAGTATACGGCCAGAACCATGGACCCGGTACTTGTGGTTCGGACTGTCTCCAACCAGCCATAATGTTGTGAGAGTGAAATTATGTCTAAGTCCAGCTTGGTACATTAGAAGCAACTCTGAAACTTAACCTAAGCGTTTTTCGAAGCTACTTTTTGGCTAACTTCTTATAGGAAGGTCTAGGAGCTCTGAAAATGAACGTGCGCGTCTTTCACTCTTCCCGAGGGACTTAGAAGAATTTTGTGATATTTTTTATTAAAATGGTGTATAAGGGTATATATATATAAATATATTTTATGCACTGTATATGAGCTGGCGATTTCTAAGTCTGTGGTTCCGAGAGGGGGTAACCAGGCTCACTAATAAAGGTCAAGCCACTTGGCTGCCAGAATGCCCTGCTTCAGCACAGACCAGAAAGGCATTGTGATAAGCGTATCCCCGGTATAGTCAGGGGTTAATGGGAGTCGTCCCCGTCCCCCCAGTATACGGCCAGAACCATGGACCCGGTACTTGTGGTTCGGACTGTCTCCAACCAGCCATAATGTTGTGAGAGTGAAATTATGTCTAAGTCCAGCTTTGGTACATTAGAAGCAACTCTGAAACTTAACCTAAGCGTTTTTCGAAGCTACTTTTTGGCTAACTTCTTATAGGAAGGTCTAGGAGCTCTGAAAATGAACGTGCGCGTCTTTCACTCTTCCCGAGGGACTTAGAAGAATTTTGTGATATTTTTTATTAAATGGTGTATAAGGGAATATATATAAATATATTTTATGCACTGTATATGAGCTGGCGATTTCTAAGTCTGTGGTTCCGAGAGGGGGTAACCAGGCTCACTAATAAAGGTCAAGCCACTTGGCTGCCAGAATGCCCTGCTTCAGCACAGACCAGAAAGGCATTGTGATAAGCATATCCCCGGTATAGTCAGGGGTTAATGGGAGTCGTCCCCGTCCCCCCAGTATACGGCCAGAACCATGGACCCGGTACTTGTGGTTCGGACTATCTCCAACCAGCCATAATGGTGTGAGAGTGAAATTATGTCTAAGTCCAGCTTTGGTTCATTAGAAGCAACTCTGAAACTTAACCTAAGCGATTTTCAAAACTACTTTTTGGCTAACTTCTTATAGGAAGGTCTAGGAGCTCTGAAAATGAACGTGCGCGTCTTTCACTCTTCCCGAGGGACTTAGAAGAATTTTGTGATATTTTTTATTAAAATGGTGTATAAGGGTATATATATAAATATATTTTATGCACTGTATATGAGCTGGCGATTTCTAAGTCTGTGGTTCCGAGAGGGGGTAACCAGGCTCACTAATAAAGGTCAAGCCACTTGGCTGCCAGAATGCCCTGCTTCAGCACAGACCAGAAAGGCATTGTGATAAGCGTATCCCCGGTATAGTCAGGGGTTAATGGGAGTCGTCCCTGTCCCCCCAGTATACGGCCAGAACCATGGACCCGGTACTTGTGGTTCGGACTGTCTCCAACCAGCCATAATGTTGTGAGAGTGAAATTATGTCTAAGTCCAGCTTGGTACATTAGAAGCAACTCTGAAACTTAACCTAAGCGTTTTTCGAAGCTACTTTTTGGCTAACTTCTTATAGGAAGGTCTAGGAGCTCTGAAAATGAACGTGCGCGTCTTTCACTCTTCCCGAGGGACTTAGAAGAATTTTGTGATATTTTTTATTAAAATGGTGTATAAGGGTATATATATATAAATATATTTTATGCACTGTATATGAGCTGGCGATTTCTAAGTCTGTGGTTCCGAGAGGGGGTAACCAGGCTCACTAATAAAGGTCAAGCCACTTGGCTGCCAGAATGCCCTGCTTCAGCACAGACCAGAAAGGCATTGTGATAAGCGTATCCCCGGTATAGTCAGGGGTTAATGGGAGTCGTCCCCGTCCCCCCAGTATACGGCCAGAACCATGGACCCGGTACTTGTGGTTCGGACTGTCTCCAACCAGCCATAATGTTGTGAGAGTGAAATTATGTCTAAGTCCAGCTTTGGTACATTAGAAGCAACTCTGAAACTTAACCTAAGCGTTTTTCGAAGCTACTTTTTGGCTAACTTCTTATAGGAAGGTCTAGGAGCTCTGAAAATGAATGTGCGCGTCTTTCACTCTTCCCGAGGGACTTAGAAGAATTTTGTGATATTTTTTATTAAATGGTGTATAAGGGTATATATATAAATATATTTTATGCACTGTATATGAGCTGGCGATTTCTAAGTCTGTGGTTCCGAGAGGGGGTAACCAGGCTCACTAATAAAGGTCAAGCCACTTGGCTGCCAGAATGCCCTGCTTCAGCACAGACCAGAAAGGCATTGTGATAAGCGTATCCCCGGTATAGTCAGGGGTTAATGGGAGTCGTCCCCGTCCCCCCAGTATACGGCCAGAACCATGGACCCTGTACTTGTGGTTCGGACTCTCTCCAACCAGCCATAATGTTGTGAGAGTGAAATTATGTCTAAGTCCAGCTTTGGTACATTAGAAGCAACTCTGAAACTTAACCTAAGCGTTTTTCGAAGCTACTTTTTGGCTAACTTCTTATAGGAAGGTCTAGGAGCTCTGAAAATGAACGTGCGCGTCTTTCACTCTTCCCGAGGGACTTAGAAGAATTTTGTGATATTTTTTATTAAAATGGTGTATAAGGGTATATATATAAATATATTTTATGCACTGTATATGAGCTGGCGATTTCTAAGTCTGTGGTTCCGAGAGGGGGTAACCAGGCTCACTAATAAAGGTCAAGCCACTTGGCTGCCAGAATGCCCTGCTTCAGCACAGACCAGAAAGGCATTGTGATAAGCGTATCCCCGGTATAGTCAGGGGTTAATGGGAGTCGTCCCCGTCCCCCCAGTATACGGCCAGAACCATGGACCCGGTACTTGTGGTTCGGACTGTCTCCAACCAGCCATAATGTTGTGAGAGTGAAATTATGTCTAAGTCCAGCTTTGGTACATTAGAAGCAACTCTGAAACTTAACCTAAGCGTTTTTCGAAGCTACTTTTTGGCTAACTTCTTATAGGAAGGTCTAGGAGCTCTGAAAATGAACGTGCGCGTCTTTCACTCTTCCCGAGGGACTTAGAAGAATTTTGTGATATTTTTTATTAAAATGGTGTAAGGGTATATATATATATAAATATATTTTATGCACTGTATATGAGCTGGCGATTTCTAAGTCTGTGGTTCCGAGAGGGGGTAACCAGGCTCACTAATAAAGGTCAAGCCACTTGGCTGCCAGAATGCCCTTCTTCAGCACAGACCAGAAAGGCATTGTGATAAGCGTATCCCCGGTATAGTCAGGGGTTAATGGGAGTCGTCCCCGTCCCCCCAGTATACGGCCAGAACCATGGACCCGGTACTTGTGGTTCGGACTGTCTCCAACCAGCCATAATGTTGTGAGAGTGAAATTATGTCTAAGTCCAGCTTTGGTACATTAGAAGCAACTCTGAAACTTAACCTAAGCGTTTTTCGAAGCTACTTTTTGGCTAACTTCTTATAGGAAGGTCTAGGAGCTCTGAAAATGAACGTGCGCGTCTTTCACTCTTCCCGAGGGACTTAGAAGAATTTTGTGATATTTTTTATTAAATGGTGTATAAGGGTATATATATAAATATATTTTATGCACTGTATATGAGCTGGCGATTTCTAAGTCTGTGGTTCCGAGAGGGGGTAACCAGGCTCACTAATAAAGGTCAAGCCACTTGGCTGCCAGAATGCCCTGCTTCAGCACAGACCAGAAAGGCATTGTGATAAGCGTATCCCCGGTATAGTCAGGGGTTAATGGGAGTCGTCCCCGTCCCCCCAGTATACGGCCAGAACCATGGACCCGGTACTTGTGGTTCGGACTATCTCCAACCAGCCATAATGGTGTGAGAGTGAAATTATGTCTAAGTCCAGCTTTGGTACATTAGAAGCAACTCTGAAACTTAACCTAAGCGATTTTCAAAACTACTTTTTGGCTAACTTCTTATAGGAAGGTCTAGGAGCTCTGAAAATGAACGTACGCGTCTTTCACTCTTCCCGAGGGACTTAGAAGAATTTTGTGATATTTTTTATTAAAATGGTGTATAAGGGTATATATATAAATATATTTTATGCACTGTATATGAGCTGGCGATTTCTAAGTCTGTGGTTCCGAGAGGGGGTAACCAGGCTCACTAATAAAGGTCAAGCCACTTGGCTGCCAGAATGCCCTGCTTCAGCACAGACCAGAAAGGCATTGTGATAAGCGTATCCCCGGTATAGTCAGGGGTTAATGGGAGTCGTCCCCGTCCCCCCAGTATACGGCCAGAACCATGGACCCGATACTTGTGTTTCGGACCCTCTCCAACCAGCCATAATGTTGTGAGAGTGAAATTATGTCTAAGTCCAGCTTTGGTACATTAGAAGCAACTCTGAAACTTAACCTAAGCGTTTTTCGAAGCTACTTTTTGGCTAACTTCTTATAGGAAGGTCTAGGAGCTCTGAAAATGAACGTGCGCGTCTTTCACTCTTCCCGAGGGACTTAGAAGAATTTTGTGATATTTTTTATTAAAATGGTGTATAAGGGTATATATATAAATATATTTTATGCACTGTATATGAGCTGGCGATTTCTAAGTCTGTGGTTCCGAGAGGGGGTAACCAGGCTCACTAATAAAGGTCAAGCCACTTGGCTGCCAGAATGCCCTGCTTCAGCACAGACCAGAAAGGCATTGTGATAAGCGTATCCCCGGTATAGTCAGGGGTTAATGGGAGTCGTCCCCGTCCCCCCAGTATACGGCCAGAACCATGGACCCGGTACTTGTGGTTCGGACTGTCTCCAACCAGCCATAATGTTGTGAGTGAAATTATGTCTAAGTCCAGCTTTGGTACATTAGAAGCAACTCTGAAACTTAACCTAAGCGTTTTTCGAAGCTACTTTTTGGCTAACTTCTTATAGGAAGGTCTAGGAGCTCTGAAAATGAACGTGCGCGTCTTTCACTTTCACTCTTCAGCCCATGAAATATTGAGCTTCAAATGTGTTTTTAACATTGTGTAAAAAAGTTGCTCACAGCTGTTCTAGGAACACATTGTGAAATCGCGTATATCTTTGCTTCTACACATAGGAATGTATTGTGCTTTGCTTTACACACTATTCTACAGTCAAGAGGAGAGAATTCATCAAGTTTAATAAGCAAAAACACTGTATAAGTCGAATTTCAGCATTTTTGTGTGACCGGGAAAACCACAGTCACAAGCCGAGATGCAGTTCCATAGAAACTTGCCGTTTTACCGCTGAACCTAAAAATGGGTAGAAAGTACTTTTTCTCCCTTCCTGTTAATGCCACAGACTTCGCCTTTACAGGGCACACGTTTTCTATCTTCCCCGCTTCAGCCCATGAAATATTGAGCTTCAAATGTGTTGTTAACATTGTGTAAAAAAGTTGCTCACAGCTGTTCTAGGAACACATTGTGAAATCGCGTATATCTTTTCTTCTACACATAGGAATGTATTGTGCTTTGCTTAACACACTATTCTACAGTCAAGAGGAGAGAATTCATCAAGTTTAATAAGCAAAAACTCTGTATAAGTCGAATTTCAGCATTTTTGTGTGACCGGGAAAACCACAGTCACAAGCCGAGATGCAGTTCCATAGAAACTTGCCGTTTTACCGCTGAACCTAAAAATGGGTAGAAAGTACCTTTTCTCCCTTCCTGTTAATGCCACAGACTTCGCCTTTACAGGGCACACGTTTTCTATCTTCCCCGCTTCAGCCCATGAAATATTGAGCTTCAAATGTGTTGTTAACATTGTGTAAAAAAGTTGCTCACAGCTGTTCTAGGAACACATTGTGAAATCGCGTATATCTTTGCTTCTACACATAGGAATGTACAGTATTGTGCTTTGCTTTACACACTATTCTACAGTCAAGAGGAGAGAATTCATCAAGTTTAATAAGCAAAAACACTGTATTAGTCGAATTTCAGCATTTTTGTGTGACCGGGAAAACCACAGTCACAAGCCGAGATGCAGTTCCATAGAAACTTGCCATTTTACCTCTGAACCTAAAAATGGGTAGAAAGTACTTTTTCTCCCTTCCTGTTAATGCCACAGACTTCGCCTTTACAGGGCACACGTTTTCTATCTTCCCCGCTTCAGCCCATGAAATATTGAGCTTCAAATCTGTTGTTAACGTGGTGTATAAAGTTGCTCACAGCTGTTCTAGGAACACATTGTGAAATCGCGTATATCTTTGCTTCTACACATAGCAATGTATTGTGCTTTGCTTTACACACTATTCTACAGTCAAGAGGAGAGAATTCATCAAGTTTAATAAGCAAAAACACTGTATAAGTCGAATTTCAGCATTTTTGTGTGACCGGGAAAACCACAGTCACAAGCCGAGATGCAGTTCCATAGAAACTTGCCATTTTACCGCTGAACCTAAAAATGGGTAGAAAGTACTTTTTCTCCCTTCCTGTTAATGCCACAGACTTCGCCTTTACAGGGCACACGTTTTCTATCTTCCCCGCTTCAGCCCATGAAATATTGAGCTTCAAATGTGTTGTTAACGTTGTGTAAAAAAGTTGCTCACAGCTGTTCTAGGAACACATTGTGAAATCGCGTATATCTTTTCTTCTACACATAGGAATGTATTGTGCTTTGCTTTACACACTATTCTACAGTCAAGAGGAGAGAATTCATCAAGTTTAATAAGCAAAAACTCTGTATAAGTCGAATTTCAGCATTTTTGTGTGACCGGGAAAACCACAGTCACAAGACGAGATGCAGTTCCATAGAAACTTGCCATTTTACCGCTGAACCTAAAAATGGGTAGAAAGTACTTTTTCTCCCTTCCTGTTAATGCCACAGACTTCGCCTTTACAGGGCACACGTTTTCTATCTTCCCCGCTTCAGCCCATGAAATATTGAGCTTCAAATGTGTTGTTAACATTGTGTAAAAAAGTTGCTCACAGCTGTTCTAGGAACACATTGTGAAATCGCGTATATCTTTTCTTCTACACATAGGAATGTATTGTGCTTTGTTTTACACACTATTCTACAGTCAAGAGGAGAGAATTCATCAAGTTTAATAAGCAAAAACACTGTATAAGTCGAATTTCAGCATTTTTGTGTGACCGGGAAAACCACAGTCACAAGCCGAGATGCAGTTCCATAGAAACTTGCCATTTTACCGCTGAACCTAAAAATGGGTAGAAAGTACTTTTTCTCCCTTCCTGTTAATGCCACAGACTTCGCCTTTACAGGGCACACGTTTTCTATCTTCCCCGCTTCAGCCCATGAAATATTGAGCTTCAAATGTGTTGTTAACATTGTGTAAAAAAGTTGCTCACAGCTGTTCTAGGAACACATTGTGAAATCGCGTATATCTTTTCTTCTACACATAGGAATGTATTGTGCTTTGCTTTACACACTATTCTACAGTCAAGAGGAGAGAATTCATCAAGTTTAATAAGTAAAAACACTGTATAAGTCGAATTTCAGCATTTTTGTGTGACCGGGAAAACCACAGTCACAAGCCGAGATGCAGTTCCATAGAAACTTGCCATTTTACCGCTGAACCTAAAAATGGGTAGAAAGTACTTTTTCTCCCTTCCTGTTAATGCCACAGACTTCACCTTTACAGGGCACACGTTTTCTATCTTCCCCGCTTCAGCCCATGAAATATTGAGCTTCAAATGTGTTGTTAACGTTGTGTAAAAAAGTTGCTCACAGCTGTTCTAGGAACACATTGTGAAATCGCGTATATCTTTTCTTCTACACATAGGAATGTATTGTGCTTTGCTTTACACACTATTCTACAGTCAAGAGGAGAGAATTCATCAAGTTTAATAAGCAAAAACTCTGTATAAGTCGAATTTCAGCATTTTTGTGTGACCGGGAAAACCACAGTCACAAGCCGAGATGCAGTTCCATAGAAACTTGCCGTTTTACCGCTGAACCTAAAAATGGGTAGAAAGTACTTTTTCTCCCTTCCTATTAATGCCACAGACTTCGCCTTTACAGGGCACACGTTTTCTATCTTCCCCGCTTCAGCCCATGAAATATTGAGCTTCAAATGTGTTGTTAACATTGTGTAAAAAAGTTGCTCACAGCTGTTCTAGGAACACATTGTGAAATCGCGTATATCTTTGCTTCTACACATAGGAATGTATTGTGCTTTGCTTTACACACTATTCTACAGTCAAGAGGAGAGAATTCATCAAGTTTAATAAGCAAAAACACTGTATAAGTCGAATTTCAGCATTTTTGTGTGACCGGGAAAACCACAGTCACAAGCCGAGATGCAGTTCCATAGAAACTTGCCATTTTACCGCTGAACCTAAAAATGGGAAAAAGTACTTTTTCTCCCTTCCTGTTAATGCCACAGACTTCGCCTTTACAGGGCACACGTTTTCTATCTTCCCCGCTTCAGCCCATGAAATATTGAGCTTCAAATGTGTTGTTAACTTTGTGTAAAAAAGTTGCTGAAAATGAACGTGCGCGTCTTTCACTCTTCCCGAGGGACTTAGAAGAATTTTGTGATATTTTTTATTAAAATGGTGTATAAGGGTATATATATAAATATATTTTATGCACTGTATATGAGCTGGCGATTTCTAAGTCTGTGGTTCCGAGAGGGGGTAACCAGGCTCACTAATAAAGGTCAAGCCACTTGCCTGCCAGAATGCCCTGCTTCAGCACAGACCAGAAAGGCATTGTGATAAGCGTATCCCCGGTATAGTCAGGGGTTAATGGGAGTCGTCCCCGTCCCCCCAGTATACGGCCAGAACCATGGACCCGTTACTTGTGGTTCGGACTGTCTCCAACCAGCCATAATGTTGTGAGTGAAATTATGTCTAGGTCCAGCTTTGGTACATTAGAAGCAACTCTGAAACTTAACCTAAGCGTTTTTCGAAGCTACTTTTTGGCTAACTTCTTATAGGAAGGTCTAGGAGCTCTGAAAATGAACGTACGCGTCTTTCACTCTTCCCGAGGGACTTAGAAGAATTTTGTGATATTTTTTATTAAAATGGTGTATAAGGGTATATATATAAATATATTTTATGCACTGTATATGAGCTGGCGATTTCTAAGTCTGTGGTTCCGAGAGGGGGTAACCAGGCTCACTAATAAAGGTCAAGCCACTTGGCTGCCAGAATGCCCTGCTTCAGCACAGACCAGAAAGGCATTGTGATAAGCGTATCCCCGGTATAGTCAGGGGTTAATGGGAGTCGTCCCCGTCCCCCCAGTATACGGCCAGAACCATGGACCCGGTACTTGTGGTTCGGACTCTCTCCAACCAGCCATAATGTTGTGAGAGTGAAATTATGTCTAAGTCCAGCTTTGGTACATTAGAAGCAACTCTGAAACTTAACCTAAGCGTTTTTCGAAGCTACTTTTTGGCTAACTTCTTATAGGAAGGTCTAGGAGCTCTGAAAATGAACGTGCGCGTCTTTCACTCTTTCCGAAGGACTTAGAAGAATTTTGTGATATTTTTTATTAAAATGGTGTATAAGGGTATATATATAATTATATTTTATGCACTGTATATGAGCTGGCGATTTCTAAGTCTGTGGTTCCGAGAGGGGGTAACCAGGCTCACTAATAAAGGTCAAGCCACTTGGCTGCCAGAATGCCCTGCTTCAGCACAGACCAGAAAGGCATTGTGATAAGCGTATCCCCGGTATAGTCAGGGGTTAATGGGAGTCGTCCCCGTCCCCCCAGTATACGGCCAGAACCATGGACCCGGTACTTGTGGTTCGGACCCTCTCCAACCAGCCATAATGTTGTGAGAGTGAAATTATGTCTAAGTCCAGCTTTGGTACATTAGAAACAACTCTGAAACTTAACCTATGCGTTTTTCGAAGCTACTTTTTAGCTAACTTCTTATAGGAAGGGATAAGGATGGTATTATTACATAGCACTGACAGTGACGGCGGCGTTGTACATACAGGGATAAGGATAGTATTACATAGCACTGACAGTGACGGCGGGGCTGTACATACAGGGATAAGAATAGTATTATTGCACAGCACTGACAGTGACGGCGGCGCTGCACATACAGGGTTAAGGATAGCATTATTACATAGCACTGACAGTGACGGCGGCGCTGTACATACAGGGATAAGGATAGGATATATAAGACAGTACTGACAGTGACGGCGGCACTTATCCCTGTATGTACAGCGCCGCCGTCACTGTCAGTGCTATGTAATAATACTATCCTTATCCCTGTATGTACAGCGCCGCCATCACTGTCAGTGAGTAGAAAGTACTTTTCTCCACCCCTGTTATTGCCACAGACTTGCCCTTTACAGGGCGCCGCCGTCACTGTCAGTGCTATGTAATACAATCCTTATCCCTGTATCTACAGCGCCGCCGTCACATTCACTGCTATGTAATAATACTATCCTTATCCCTGTATGGACAGTGCCGCCGTCACTGTCACTGCTTTGCAATAATACTATCCTTATCTCTGTATGTACAGCGCCGCCGTCACTGTCAGTGCTATGTAATAATACTATTCTTATCCCTGTATGTACAACGCCGCCATTACTGTCAGTGCTATGTAATTGTACATACAGGGATAAGGATAGTATTACATAGCAATGACAGTGACAGCGCACTGTACATACAGGGATAAGGATATTATTATTACATAGCACTGACAGTGACGGCGGCGCTGTACATACAGGGATAAGGATAGTATTATTACATAGCACTGACAGTGACGGCGGCGCTGTACATACAGGGATAAGGATAGTATTATTACATAGCACTGACAGTGACGTGGCGCTGTACATACAGGGATAAGGATAGTATTATTACATAGCACTGACAGTGATGGTGGAACTGTACATAACGGGATAAGGATAGTATTATTACATAGCACTGACAGTGACGGCGGCGCTGTACACACAGGGATAAGGATAGTATTACATAGCACTGACAGTGACGTGGCGCTGTACATACAGGGATAAGGATAGTATTACATAGCACTGACAGTGACGGCGACGCTGTACATACAGGGATAAGGATAGTATTACACAGCACTGACAGTGACGGCGGCGCTGTACATACAGGGATAAGGATAGTATTACATAGCACTGACAGTGACGGCGGCGCTGTACATACAGGGATAAGGATATTATTATTACATAGCACTGACAGTGACGATGGCGCTGTACATACAGGGATAAGGATAGTATTATTACATAGCAGTGACAGTGACGGTGGCGCTGTACATACAGGGATAAGGATAGTATTACATAGAACTGACAGTGACGGCGGCGCTGTACATACAGGGATAAGGATAGTATTACATAGCACTGACAGTGAGGGCGGTGCTGTACATACAGGGATAAGGATAGTAATACACAGCACTGACAGTGACGGCGGCGCTGTACATACAGGGATAAGGATAGTATTACATAGCACTGACAGTGACGGCGGCGCTGTACACAAAGGGATAAGGATATTATTATTGCATAGCACTGACGGGCATTTACACTGCGCATCTCATTACAGGGGCATTTACACTGCGCATCTCATTACAGGGCATTTACACTGCGCATCTCATTACGGGGCATTTACACTGCGCATCTCATTACAGGGGCATTTACACTGTGCATCTCATTACGGGGCATTTACACTGCGCATCTCATTACAGGGCATTTACACTGCGCATCTCATTACGCAGCATTTACACTGCGCATCTCATTAAAGGGGCATTTACACTGCGCATCTCATTACGGGGCATTTACACTGCGCTTCTCATTACAGGGGCATTTACACTGCGCATCTCATTACAGGGGCATTTACACTGCGCATGTCATTACAGGGGCATTTACAATGCGCATCTCATTACAGGGGCATTTACACTGTGCATCTCATTACGGGGCATTTACACTGCGCATCTCATTACAGGGCATTTACACTGTGCATCTCATTAAGGGGCATTTACACTGGGCATCCCATTACGGGGCATTTACACTGCGCATCTCATTACAGTGGCATTTACATTGCGCATCTCATTACAGGGGCCTTTACACGGCGCATCTCATTACAGGGGCCTTTACACGGCGCATCTCATTACATAGGCCGTTACACGGCGCATCTCATTACAGGGGCCTTTACACTGCGCATCTCATTACAGGGGCCTTTACACTGCGCATCTAATTACAAGGGCCTTTACACTGCGCATCTCATTACAGGGGCATTTACACTGTGCATCTCATTACGGGGCATTTACACTGCGCATCTCATTACAGGGCATTTACACTGCGCATCTCATTACGGGGCATTTACACTGCGCATCTCATTAAAGGGGCATTTACACTGCGCATCTCATTACGGGGCATTTACACTGCGCATCTCATTACAGGGGCATTTACACTGCGCATGTCATTACAGGGGCATTTACAATGCGCATCTCATTACAGGGCATTTACACTGTGCATCTCATTAAGGGGCATTTACACTGGGCATCCCATTACGGGGCATTTACACTGCGCATCTCATTACAGTGGCATTTACATTGCGCATCTCATTACAGGGGCCTTTACACGGCGCATCTCATTACAGGGGCCTTTACACGGCGCATCTCATTACATAGGCCGTTACACGGCGCATCTCATTACAGGGGCCTTTACACTGCGCATCTCATTACAGGGGCCTTTAAACTGCGCATCTAATTACAAGGGCCTTTACACTGCGCATCTCATTACAGGGGCATTTACACTGCGCATCTCATTACAGGGGCATCTACACTGCGCATCTCATTACAGGGGCAATTACACGGCGCATCTCATTACAGGGGCATTTACACGGCGCAACTCATTACAAGGGCCTTTACACGGCGCATATCATTACAGGGGCATTTACACTGCGCATCTCATTACAGGGGCCTTTACACTGCGCATCTCATTACAGGGGCCTTTACACTGCGCATCTCATTACAGGGGCCTTTACACTGCGCATCTCATTACAGGGGCATTTACACTGCGCATCTCATTACAGGGGCATTTACACTTGGCATCTCATTACAGGGGCATTTACACTGGGCATCTCATTACAGGGGGCATTTACACTGCACATCTCATTAAGGGGCATTTACACTGCGCATCTCATTAAGGGGCATTTACACTGCGCATCTCATTACGGGGCATTTACACTGCGCATCTCATTACAGGGGCATTTACACTGCGCATCTCATTACAGGGGCCTTTACACTGCGCATCTCATTATGGGGCCTTTACACTGCGCATCTCATTACAGGGGCCTTTACACTGCGCATCTCATTACTGGGCATTTACACTGCGCATCTCATTACAGGGGCATTTACACTGCGCATCTCATTACAGGGGCATTTACACTGCGCATCTCATTACAGGGACATTTACACTGCGCATCTCATTACAGGGGCATTTACACTGCGCATCTCATTAAAGGGGCCTTTACACTGCGCATCTCATTACGGGGCTTTTACACTGCGCATCTCATTAAAGGGGCCTTTACACTGCGCATCTCATTACGGGGCTTTTGCACTGCGCATCTCATTACAGGGGCCTTTACACTGCGCATCTCATTACGGGGCATTTACACTGCGCATCTCATTACAGGGGCATTTACACTGCGCATCTCATTACAGGGGCATTTACACTGGGCATCTCATTACAGGGGCATTTACACTGCGCATCTCATTACAGGGGCATTTACATGGCGCATCTCATTACAGGGGCCTTTCCACTGCGCATCTCATTACAGGGGCCTTTACACTGCGCATCTCATTACAGGGGCCTCTACACTGCGCATCTCATTACGGGGCCTCTACACTGCGCATCTCATTACAGGGGCATTTACACTGCGCATCTCATTAAAGGGGCATTTACACTGCGCATCTCATTACAGGGGCATATACACTGCGCATCTCATTACAGGGGCATTTACACTGCACATCTCATTACAGGGGCATTTACACTGCGCATCTCATTACAGGGGCATTTACACTGCGCATCTCATTACAGGGGCATTTAGACTGCGCATCTCATTACGGGGCATTTACACTGTGCATCTCATTAAGGGGCATTTACACTGGGCATCTCATTACGGTGCATTTACACTGCGCATCTCATTACAGGGGCATTTATACTGCGCATCTCATTACAGGGGCCTTTACACGGCGCATCTCATTACAGGGGCCTTTACACGGCGCATCTCATTACAGGGGCCTTTACACGGCGCATCTCATTACAGGGGCCTTTACACGGCACATCTCATTACAGGGGCCTTTACATGGCGCATCTCATTACAGGGGCCTTTACACGGCGCATCTCATTACAGGGGCCTTTACACTGCGCATCTCATTACAAGGGCCTTTACACTGCGCATCTCATTACAGGGGCATTTACACTGCACATCTCATTACAGGGGCATTTACACTGCGCATCTCATTACAGGGGCATTTACACGGCGCATCTCATTACAGGGGCATTTACAGGGCGCATCTCATTACAGGGGCCTTTACACGGCGCATCTCATTACAGGGGCCTTTACACTGCGCATCTCATTACAGGGGCCTTTACTGTAAGTGCTATGTAATACTATCCTTATCCCTGTGTGTACAGCGCCGCCGTCACTGTCAGTGCTATGTAATAATACTATCCTTATCCCTGTATGGACAGTGCCGCCGTCACTGTCACTGCTTTGCAATAATACTATCCTTATCTCTGTATGTACAGCGCCGCCGTCACTGTCAGTGCTATGTAATAATACTATTCTTATCCCTGTATGTACAACGCCGCCATTACTGTCAGTGCTATGTAATTGTACATACAGGGATAAGGATAGTATTACATAGCAATGACAGTGACAGCGCACTGTACATACAGGGATAAGGATATTATTATTACATAGCACTTACAGTGACGGCGGCGCTGTACATACAGGGATAAGGATAGTATTATTACATAGCACTGACAGTGACGGCGGCGCTGTACATACAGGGATAAGGATAGTATTATTACATAGCACTGACAGTGACGTGGCGCTGTACATACAGGGATAAGGATAGTATTATTACATAGCACTGACAGTGATGGTGGAACTGTACATAACGGGATAAGGATAGTATTATTACATAGCACTGACAGTGACGGCGGCGCTGTACACACAGGGATAAGGATAGTATTACATAGCACTGACAGTGACGTGGCGCTGTACATACAGGGATAAGGATAGTATTACATAGCACTGACAGTGACGGCGACGCTGTACATACAGGGATAAGGATAGTATTACACAGCACTGACAGTGACGGCGGCGCTGTACATACAGGGATAAGGATAGTATTACATAGCACTGACAGTGACGGCGGCGCTGTACATACAGGGATAAGGATATTATTATTACATAGCACTGACAGTGACGATGGCGCTGTACATACAGGGATAAGGATAGTATTATTACATAGCAGTGACAGTGACGGTGGCGCTGTACATACAGGGATAAGGATAGTATTACATAGAACTGACAGTGACGGCGGCGCTGTACATACAGGGATAAGGATAGTATTACATAGCACTGACAGTGAGGGCGGTGCTGTACATACAGGGATAAGGATAGTAATACACAGCACTGACAGTGACGGCGGCGCTGTACATACAGGGATAAGGATAGTATTACATAGCACTGACAGTGACGGCGGCGCTGTACACAAAGGGATAAGGATATTATTATTGCATAGCACTGACGGGCATTTACACTGCGCATCTCATTACAGGGGCATTTACACTGCGCATCTCATTACAGGGCATTTACACTGCGCATCTCATTACGGGGCATTTACACTGCGCATCTCATTACAGGGGCATTTACACTGTGCATCTCATTACGGGGCATTTACACTGCGCATCTCATTACAGGGCATTTACACTGCGCATCTGATTACGCAGCATTTACACTGCGCATCTCATTAAAGGGGCATTTACACTGTGCATCTCATTACGGGGCATTTACACTGCGCTTCTCATTACAGGGGCATTTACACTGCGCATCACATTACAGGGGCATTTACACTGCGCATGTCATTACAGGGGCATTTACAATGCGCATCTCATTACAGGGGCATTTACACTGTGCATCTCATTACGGGGCATTTACACTGCGCATCTCATTACAGGGCATTTACACTGTGCATCTCATTAAGGGGCATTTACACTGGGCATCCCATTACGGGGCATTTACACTGCGCATCTCATTACAGTGGCATTTACATTGCGCATCTCATTACAGGGGTGTAAAGGCCCCTGTAATGAGATGCGCAGTATAAATGCCCCTGTAATGAGATGCGCAGTGTAAATGCACCGTAATGAGATGCCCAGTGTAAATGCCCCTTAATGAGATGCACAGTGTAAATGCCCCGTAATGAGATGCGCAGTCTAAATGCCCCTGTAATGAGATGCGCAGTGTAAATGCCCCTGTAATGAGATGCGCAGTGTAAATGCCCCTGTAATGAGATGTGCAGTGTAAATGCCCCTGTAATGAGATGCGCAGTGTATATGCCCCTGTAATGAGATGCGCAGTGTAAATGCCCCTTTAATGAGATGCGCAGTGTAAATGCCCCTGTAATGAGATGCGCAGTGTAGAGGCCCCGTAATGAGATGCGCAGTGTAGAGGCCCCTGTAATGAGATGCGCAGTGTAAAGGCCCCTGTAATGAGATGCGCAGTGGAAAGGCCCCTGTAATGAGATGCGCCATGTAAATGCCCCTGTAATGAGATGCGCAGTGTAAATGCCCCTGTAATGAGATGCCCAGTGTAAATGCCCCTGTAATGAGATGCGCAGTGTAAATGCCCCTGTAATGAGATGCGCAGTGTAAATGCCCCGTAATGAGATGCGCAGTGTAAAGGCCCCTGTAATGAGATGCGCAGTGCAAAAGCCCCGTGATGAGATGCGCAGTGTAAAGGCCCCTTTAATGAGATGCGCAGTGTAAAGGCCCCTTTAATGAGATGCGCAGTGTAAAGGCCCCTTTAATGAGATGCGCAGTGTAAATGCCCCTGTAATGAGATGCGCAGTGTAAATGTCCCTGTAATGAGATGCGCAGTGTAAATGCCCCTGTAATGAGATGCGCAGTGTAAATGCCCCTGTAATGAGATGCGCAGTGTAAATGCCCAGTAATGAGATGCGCAGTGTAAAGGCCCCTGTAATGAGATGCGCAGTGTAAAGGCCCCATAATGAGATGCGCAGTGTAAAGGCCCCTGTAATGAGATGCGCAGTGTAAATGCCCCTGTAATGAGATGCGCAGTGTAAATGCCCCGTAATGAGATGCGCAGTGTAAATGCCCCTTAATGAGATGCGCAGTGTAAATGCCCCTTAATGAGATGTGCAGTGTAAATGCCCCCTGTAATGAGATGCCCAGTGTAAATGCCCCTGTAATGAGATGCCAAGTGTAAATGCCCCTGTAATGAGATGCGCAGTGTAAATGCCCCTGTAATGAGATGCGCAGTGTAAAGGCCCCTGTAATGAGATGCGCAGTGTAAAGGCCCCTGTAATGAGATGCGCAGTGTAAAGGCCCCTGTAATGAGATGCGCAGTGTAAAGGCCCCTGTAATGATATGCGCCGTGTAAAGGCCCTTGTAATGAGTTGCGCCGTGTAAATGCCCCTGTAATGAGATGCGCCGTGTAATTGCCCCTGTAATGAGATGCGCAGTGTAGATGCCCCTGTAATGAGATGCGCCGTGTAAATGCCCCTGTAATGAGATGCGCAGTGTAAAGGCCCTTGTAATTAGATGCGCAGTTTAAAGGCCCCTGTAATGAGATGCGCAGTGTAAAGGCCCCTGTAATGAGATGCGCCGTGTAACGGCCTATGTAATGAGATGCGCCGTGTAAAGGCCCCTGTAATGAGATGCGCCGTGTAAAGGCCCCTGTAATGAGATGCGCAATGTAAATGCCACTGTAATGAGATGCGCAGTGTAAATGCCCCGTAATGGGATGCCCAGTGTAAATGCCCCTTAATGAGATGCACAGTGTAAATGCCCTGTAATGAGATGCGCATTGTAAATGCCCCTGTAATGACATGCGCAGTGTAAATGCCCCTGTAATGAGATGCGCAGTGTAAATGCCCCGTAATGAGATGCGCAGTGTAAATGCCCCTTTAATGAGATGCGCAGTGTAAATGCCCCGTAATGAGATGCGCAGTGTAAATGCCCTGTAATGAGATGCGCAGTGTAAATGCCCCGTAATGAGATGCACAGTGTAAATGCCCCTGTAATGAGATGCGCAGTGTAAAGGCCCTTGTAATTAGATGCGCAGTGTAAAGGCCCCTGTAATGAGATGCGCAGTGTAAAGGCCCCTGTAATGAGATGCGCCGTGTAACGGCCTATGTAATGAGATGCGCCGTGTAAAGGCCCCTGTAATGAGATGCGCCGTGTAAAGGCCCCTGTAATGAGATGCGCAATGTAAATGCCACTGTAATGAGATGCGCAGTGTAAATGCCCCGTAATGGGATGCCCAGTGTAAATGCCCCTTAATGAGATGCACAGTGTAAATGCCCTGTAATGAGATGCGCAGTGTAAATGCCCCGTAATGAGATGCACAGTGTAAATGCCCCTGTAATGAGATGCGCATTGTAAATGCCCCTGTAATGACATGCGCAGTGTAAATGCCCCTGTAATGAGATGCGCAGTGTAAATGCCCCTGTAATGAGAAGCGCAGTGTAAATGCCCCGTAATGAGATGCGCAGTGTAAATGCCCCTTTAATGAGATGCGCAGTGTAAATGCTGCGTAATGAGATGCGCAGTGTAAATGCCCTGTAATGAGATGCGCAGTGTAAATGCCCCGTAATGAGATGCACAGTGTAAATGCCCCTGTAATGAGATGCGCAGTGTAAATGCCCCGTAATGAGATGCGCAGTGTAAATGCCCTGTAATGAGATGCGCAGTGTATATGCCCCTGTAATGAGATGCGCAGTGTAAATGCCCGTCAGTGCTATGCAATAATAATATCCTTATCCCTTTGTGTACAGCGCCGCCGTCACTGTCAGTGCTATGTAATACTATCCTTATCCCTGTATGTACAGCGCCGCCGTCACTGTCAGTGCTGTGTATTACTATCCTTATCCCTGTATGTACAGCACCGCCCTCACTGTCAGTGCTATGTAATACTATCCTTATCCCTGTATGTACAGCGCCGCCGTCACTGTCAGTTCTATGTAATACTATCCTTATCCCTGTATGTACAGCGCCACCGTCACTGTCACTGCTATGTAATAATACTATCCTTATCCCTGTATGTACAGCGCCATCGTCACTGTCAGTGCTATGTAATAATAATATCCTTATCCCTGTATGTACAGCGCCGCCGTCACTGTCAGTGCTATGTAATACTATCCTTATCCCTGTATGTACAGCGCCGCCGTCACTGTCAGTGCTGTGTAATACTATCCTTATCCCTGTATGTACAGCGTCGCCGTCACTGTCAGTGCTATGTAATACTATCCTTATCCCTGTATGTACAGCGCCACGTCACTGTCAGTGCTATGTAATACTATCCTTATCCCTGTGTGTACAGCGCCGCCGTCACTGTCAGTGCTATGTAATAATACTATCCTTATCCCGTTATGTACAGTTCCACCATCACTGTCAGTGCTATGTAATAATACTATCCTTATCCCTGTATGTACAGCGCCACGTCACTGTCAGTGCTATGTAATAATACTATCCTTATCCCTGTATGTACAGCGCCGCCGTCACTGTCAGTGCTATGTAATAATACTATCCTTATCCCTGTATGTACAGCGCCGCCGTCACTGTCAGTGCTATGTAATAATAATATCCTTATCCCTGTATGTACAGTGCGCTGTCACTGTCATTGCTATGTAATACTATCCTTATCCCTGTATGTACAATTACATAGCACTGACAGTAATGGCGGCGTTGTACATACAGGGATAAGAATAGTATTATTACATAGCACTGACAGTGACGGCGGCGCTGTACATACAGAGATAAGGATAGTATTATTGCAAAGCAGTGACAGTGACGGCGGCACTGTCCATACAGGGATAAGGATAGTATTATTACATAGCAGTGAATGTGACGGCGGCGCTGTAGATACAGGGATAAGGATTGTATTACATAGCACTGACAGTGACGGCGGCGCCCTGTAAAGGGCAAGTCTGTGGCAATAACAGGGGTGGAGAAAAGTACTTTCTACTCACTGACAGTGATGGCGGCGCTGTACATACAGGGATAAGGATAGTATTATTACATAGCACTGACAGTGACGGCGGCGCTGTACATACAGGGATAAGTGCCGCCGTCACTGTCAGTACTGTCTTATATATCCTATCCTTATCCCTGTATGTACAGCGCCGCCGTCACTGTCAGTGCTATGTAATAATGCTATCCTTAACCCTGTATGTGCAGCGCCGCCGTCACTGTCAGTGCTGTGCAATAATACTATTCTTATCCCTGTATGTACAGCCCCGCCGTCACTGTCAGTGCTATGTAATACTATCCTTATCCCTGTATGTACAACGCCGCCGTCACTGTCAGTGCTATGTAATAATACCATCCTTATCCCTTCCTATAAGAAGTTAGCTAAAAAGTAGCTTCGAAAAACGCTTAGGTTAAGTTTCAGAGTTGCTTCTAATGTACCAAAGCTGGACTTAGACATAATTTCACTCTCACAACATTATGGCTGGTTGGAGAGGGTCCGAACCACAAGTACCGGGTCCATGGTTCTGGCCGTATACTGGGGGGACGGGGACGACTCCCATTAACCCCTGACTATACCGGGGATACGCTTATCACAATGCCTTTCTGGTCTGTGCTGAAGCAGGGCATTCTGGCAGCCAAGTGGCTTGACCTTTATTAGTGAGCCTGGTTACCCCCTCTCGGAACCACAGACTTAGAAATCGCCAGCTCATATACAGTGCATAAAATATAATTATATATATACCCTTATACACCATTTTAATAAAAAATATCACAAAATTCTTCTAAGTCCTTCGGAAAGAGTGAAACACGCGCACGTTCATTTTCAGAGCTCCTAGACCTTCCTATAAGAAGTTAGCCAAAAAGTAGCTTCGAAAAACGCTTAGGTTAAGTTTCAGAGTTGCTTCTAATGTACCAAAGCTGGACTTAGACATAATTTCACTCTCACAACATTATGGCTGGTTGGAGAGAGTCCGAACCACAAGTACCGGGTCCATGGTTCTGGCCGTATACTGGGGGGACGGGGACGACTCCCATTAACCCCTGACTATACCGGGGATACGTTTATCCAATGCCTTTCTGGTCTGTGCTGAAGCAGGGCATTCTGGCAGCCAAGTGGCTTGACCTTTATTAGTGAGCCTGGTTACCCCCTCTCGGAACCACAGACTTAGAAATCGCCAGCTCATATACAGTGCATAAAATATATTTATATATATACCCTTATACACCATTTTAAAAAAAAATATCACAAAATTCTTTTAAGTCCTTCGGAAAGAGTGAAAGACGCGCACGTTCATTTTCAGAGCTCCTAGACCTTCCTATAAGAAGTTAGCCAAAAAGTAGCTTCGAAAAACGCTTAGGTTAAGTTTCAGAGTTGCTTCTAATGTACCAAAGCTGGACTTAGACATAATTTCACTCTCACAACATTATGGCTGGTTGGAGAGAGTCCGAACCACAAGTACCGGGTCCATGGTTCTGGCCGTATACTGGGGGGACGGGGACGACTCCCATTAACCCCTGACTATACCGGGGATACGCTTATCACAATGCCTTTCTGGTCTGTGCTGAAGCAGGGCATTCTGGCAGCCAAGTGGCTTGACCTTTATTAGTGAGCCTGGTTACCCCCTCTCGGAACCACAGACTTAGAAATCGCCAGCTCATATACAGTGCATAAAATATATTTATATATATACCCTTATACACCATTTTAATAAAAAATATCACAAAATTCTTCTAAGTCCCTCGGGAAGAGTGAAAGACGCGTACGTTCATTTTCAGAGCTCCTAGACCTTCCTATAAGAAGTTAGCCAAAAAGTAGCTTCGAAAAACGCTTAGGTTAAGTTTCAGAGTTGCTTCTAATGTACCAAAGCTGGACCTAGACATAATTTCACTCACAACATTATGGCTGGTTGGAGACAGTCCGAACCACAAGTAACGGGTCCATGGTTCTGGCCGTATACTGGGGGGACGGGGACGACTCCCATTAACCCCTGACTATACCGGGGATACGCTTATCACAATGCCTTTCTGGTCTGTGCTGAAGCAGGGCATTCTGGCAGGCAAGTGGCTTGACCTTTATTAGTGAGCCTGGTTACCCCCTCTCGGAACCACAGACTTAGAAATCGCCAGCTCATATACAGTGCATAAAATATATTTATATATATACCCTTATACACCATTTTAATAAAAAATATCACAAAATTCTTCTAAGTCCCTCGGGAAGAGTGAAAGACGCGCACGTTCATTTTCAGCAACTTTTTTACACAAAGTTAACAACACATTTGAAGCTCAATATTTCATGGGCTGAAGCGGGGAAGATAGAAAACGTGTGCCCTGTAAAGGCGAAGTCTGTGGCATTAACAGGAAGGGAGAAAAATTACTTTTTCCCATTTTTAGGTTCAGCGGTAAAATGGCAAGTTTCTATGGAACTGCATCTCGGCTTGTGACTGTGGTTTTCCCGGTCACACAAAAATGCTGAAATTCGACTTATACAGTGTTTTTGCTTATTAAACTTCATGAATTCTCTCCTCTTGACTGTAGAATAGTGTGTTAAGCAAAGCACAATACATTCCTATGTGTAGAAGAAAAGATATACGCGATTTCACAATGTGTTCCTAGAACAGCTGTGAGCAACTTTTTTACACAATGTTAACAACACATTTGAAGCTCAATATTTCATGGGCTGAAGCGGGGAAGATAGAAAACGTGTGCCCTGTAAAGGCCAAGTCTGTGGCATTAACAGGAAGGGAGAAAAAGTACTTTCTACCCATTTTTAGGTTCAGCGGTAAAATGGCAAGTTTCTATGGAACTGCATCTCGGCTTGTGACTGTGGTTTTCCCGGTCACACAAAAATGCTGAAATTCGACTTATACAGTGTTTTTGCTTATTAAACTTGATGAATTCTCTCCTCTTGACTGTAGAATAGTGTGTAAAGCAAAGCACAATACATTCCTATGTGTAGAAGCAAAGATATACGCGATTTCACAATGTGTTCCTAGAACAGCTGTGAGCAACTTTTTTACACAATGTTAACAACACATTTGAAGCTCAATATTTCATGGGCTGAAGCGGGGAAGATAGAAAACGTGTGCCCTGTAAAGGCGAAGTCTGTGGCATTAATAGGAAGGGAGAAAAAGTACTTTCTACCCATTTTTAGGTTCAGCGGTAAAACGGCAAGTTTCTATGGAACTGCATCTCGGCTTGTGACTGTGGTTTTCCCGGTCACACAAAAATGCTGAAATTCGACTTATACAGTGTTTTTGCTTATTAAACTTGATGAATTCTCTCCTCTTGACTGTAGAATAGTGTGTAAAGCAAAGCACAATACATTCCTATGTGTAGAAGAAAAGATATACGCGATTTCACAATGTGTTCCTAGAACAGCTGTGAGCAACTTTTTTACACAACGTTAACAACACATTTGAAGCTCAATATTTCATGGGCTGAAGCGGGGAAGATAGAAAACGTGTGCCCTGTAAAGGCGAAGTCTGTGGCATTAACAGGAAGGGAGAAAACTTCTTTCTACCCATTTTTAGGTTCAGCGGTAAAATGGCAAGTTTCTATGGAACTGCATCTCGGCTTGTGACTGTGGTTTTCCCGGTCACACAAAAATGCTGAAATTCGACTTATACAGTGTTTTTGCTTATTAAACTTGATGAATTCTCTCCTCTTGACTGTAGAATAGTGTGTAAAGCAAAGCACAATACATTGCTATGTGTAGAAGCAAAGATATACGCGATTTCACAATGTGTTCCTAGAACAGCTGTGAGCAACTTTTTTACACCACGTTAACAACAGATTTGAAGCTCAATATTTCATGGGCTGAAGCGGGGAAGATAGAAAACGTGTGCCCTGTAAAGGCGAAGTCTGTGGCATTAACAGGATGGGAGAAAAAGTACTTTCTACCCATTTTTAGGTTCAGCGGTAAAACGGCAAGTTTCTATGGAACTGCATCTCGGCTTGTGACTGTGGTTTTCCCGGTCACACAAAAATGCTGAAATTCGACTTATAGAGAGTTTTTGCTTATTAAACTTGATGAATTCTCTCCTCTTGACTGTAGAATAGTGTGTAAAGCAAAGCACAATACATTCCTATGTGTAGAAGAAAAGATATACGCGATTTCACAATGTGTTCCTAGAACAGCTGTGAGCAACTTTTTTACACAACGTTAACAACACATTTGAAGCTCAATATTTCATGGGCTGAAGCGGGGAAGATAGAAAACGTGTGCCCTGTAAAGGCGAAGTCTGTGGCATTAACAGGAAGGGAGAAAAAGTACTTTCTACCCATTTTTAGGTTCAGCGGTAAAATGGCAAGTTTCTATGGAACTGAATCTCGGCTTGTGACTGTGGTTTTCCCGGTCACACAAAAATGCTGAAATTCGACTTATACAGTGTTTTTGCTTATTAAACTTGATGAATTCTCTCCTCTTGACTGTAGAATAGTGTGTAAAGCAAAGCACAATACATTCCTATGTGTAGAAGAAAAGATATACGCGATTTCACAATGTGTTCCTAGAACAGCTGTGAGCAACTTTTTTACACAATGTTAACAACACATTTGAAGCTCAATATTTCATGGGCTGAAGCGGGGAAGATAGAAAACGTGTGCCCTGTAAAGGCGAAGTCTGTGGCATTAACAGGAAGGGAGAAAAAGTACTTTCTACCCATTTTTAGGTTCAGCGGTAAAACGGCAAGTTTCTATGGAACTGTATCTCGGCTTGTGACTGTGGTTTTCCCGGTCACACAAAAATGCTGAAATTCGACTTATACAGAGTTTTTGCTTATTAAACTTGATGAATTCTCTCCTCTTGACTGTAGAATAGTGTGTAAAGCAAAGCACAATACATTCCTATGTGTAGAAGAAAAGATATACGCGATTTCACAATGTGTTCCTAGAACAGCTGTGAGCAACTTTTTTACACAACGTTAACAACACATTTGAAGCTCAATATTTCATGGGCTGAAGCGGGGAAGATAGAAAACGTGTGCCCTGTAAAGGCGAAGTCTGTGGCATTAACAGGAAGGGAGAAAAGGTACTTTCTACCCATTTTTAGGTTCAGCGGTAAAATGGCAAGTTTCTATGGAACTGCATCTCGGCTTGTGACTGTGGTTTTCCCGGTCACACAAAAATGCTGAAATTCGACTTATACAGAGTTTTTGCTTATTAAACTTGATGAATTCTCTCCTCTTGACTGTAGAATAGTGTGTAAAGCAAAGCACAATACATTGCTATGTGTAGAAGCAAAGATATACGCGAGTTCACAATGTGTTCCTAGAACAGCTGTGAGCAACTTTTTTACACCACGTTAACAACAGATTTGAAGCTCAATATTTCATGGGCTGAAGCGGGGAAGATAGAAAACGTGTGCCCTGTAAAGGCGAAGTCTGTGGCATTAACAGGAAGGGAGAAAAAGTACTTTCTACCCATTTTTAGGTTCAGCGGTAAAATGGCAAGTTTCTATGGAACTGCTTCTCGGCTTGTGACTGTGGTTTTCCCGGTCACACAAAAATGCTGAAATTCGACTTATACAGTGTTTTTGCTTATTAAACTTGATGAATTCTCTCCTCTTGACTGTAGAATAGTGTGTAAAGCAAAGCACAATACATTCCTATGTGTAGAAGAAAAGATATACGCGATTTCACAATGTGTTCCTAGAACAGCTGTGAGCAACTTTTTTACACAATGTTAACAACACATTTGAAGCTCAATATTTCATGGGCTGAAGCGGGGAAGATAGAAAACGTGTGCCCTGTAAAGGCGAAGTCTGTGGCATTAACAGGAAGGGAGAAAAAGTACTTTCTACCCATTTTTAGGTTCAGCGGTAAAACGGCAAGTTTCTATGGAACTGTATCTCGGCTTGTGACTGTGGTTTTCCCGGTCACACAAAAATGCTGAAATTCGACTTATACAGAGTTTTTGCTTATTAAACTTGATGAATTCTCTCCTCTTGACTGTAGAATAGTGTGTAAAGCAAAGCACAATACATTCCTATGTGTAGAAGAAAAGATATACGCGATTTCACAATGTGTTCCTAGAACAGCTGTGAGCAACTTTTTTACACAACGTTAACAACACATTTGAAGCTCAATATTTCATGGGCTGAAGCGGGGAAGATAGAAAACGTGTGCCCTGTAAAGGCGAAGTCTGTGGCATTAACAGGAAGGGAGAAAAAGTACTTTCTACCCATTTTTAGGTTCAGCGGTAAAATGGCAAGTTTCTATGGAACTGCATCTCGGCTTGTGACTGTGGTTTTCCCGGTCACACAAAAATGCTGAAATTCGACTAATACAGTGTTTTTGCTTATTAAACTTGATGAATTCTCTCCTCTTGACTGTAGAATAGTGTGTAAAGCAAAGCACAATACATTCCTATGTGTAGAAGAAAAGATATACGCGATTTCACAATGTGTTCCTAGAACAGCTGTGAGCAACTTTTTTACACAATGTTAACAACACATTTGAAGCTCAATATTTCATGGGCTGAAGCGGGGAAGATAGAAAACGTGTGCCCTGTAAAGGCGAAGTCTGTGGCATTAACAGGAAGGGAGAAAAAGTACTTTCTACCCATTTTTAGGTTCAGAGGTAAAATGGCAAGTTTCTATGGAACTGCATCTCGTCTTGTGACTGTGGTTTTCCCGGTCACACAAAAATGCTGAAATTCGACTAATACAGTGTTTTTGCTTATTAAACTTGATGAATTCTCTCCTCTTGACTGTAGAATAGTGTGTAAAGCAAAGCACAATACATTCCTATGTGTAGAAGCAAAGATATACGCGATTTCACATTGTGTTCCTAGAACAGCTGTGAGCAACTTTTTTACACAATGTTAACAACACATTTGAAGCTCAATATTTCATGGGCTGAAGCGGGGAAGATAGAAAACGTGTGCCCTGTAAAGGCGAAGTCTGTGGCATTAACAGGAAGGGAGAAAAAGTACTTTCTACCCATTTTTAGGTTCAGCGGTAAAACGGCAAGTTTCTATGGAACTGCATCTCGGCTTGTGACTGTGGTTTTCCCGGTCACACAAAAATGCTGAAATTCGACTTATACAGAGTTTTTGCTTATTAAACTTGATGAATTCTCTCCTCTTGACTGTAGAATAGTGTGTTAAGCAAAGCACAATACATTCCTATGTGTAGAAGAAAAGATATACGCGATTTCACAATGTGTTCCTAGAACAGCTGTGAGCAACTTTTTTACACAATGTTAACAACACATTTGAAGCTCAATATTTCATGGGCTGAAGCGGGGAAGATAGAAAACGTGTGCCCTGTAAAGGCGAAGTCTGTGGCATTAACAGGAAGGGAGAAAAAGTACTTTCTACCCATTTTTAGGTTCAGCGGTAAAACGGCAAGTTTCTATGGAACTGCATCTCGGCTTGTGACTGTGGTTTTCCCGGTCACACAAAAATGCTGAAATTCGACTTATACAGTGTTTTTGCTTATTAAACTTGATGAATTCTCTCCTCTTGACTGTAGAATAGTGTGTAAAGCAAAGCACAATACATTCCTATGTGTAGAAGCAAAGATATACGCGATTTCACAATGTGTTCCTAGAACAGCTGTGAGCAACTTTTTTACACAATGTTAAAAACACATTTGAAGCTCAATATTTCATGGGCTGACGCGGGGAAGATAGAAAACGTGTGCCCTGTAAAGGCGAAGTCTGTGGCATTAACAGGAAGGGAGAAAAAGTACTTTCTACCCATTTTTAGGTTCAGCGGTAAAATGGCAAGTTTCTATGGAACTGCATCTCGGCTTGTGACTGTGGTTTTCCCGGTCACACAATAATGCTGAAAATCGACTTATACAGTGTTTTTGCTTATTAAACTTGATGAATTCTCTCCTCTTGACTGTAGAATAGTGTGTTAAGCAAAGCACAATACATTCCTATGTGTAGAAGAAAAGATATACGAGATTTCACAATGTGTTCCTAGAACAGCTGTGAGCAACTTTTTTACACCACGTTAACAACACATTTGAAGCTCAATATTTCATGGGCTGAAGCGGGGAAGATAGAAAACGTGTGCCCTGTAAAGGCGAAGTCTGTGGCATTAACAGGAAGGGAGAAAAAGTACTTTCTACCCATTTTTAGGTTCAGCGGTAAAATGGCAAGTTTCTATGGAACTGCATCTCGGCTTGTGACTGTGGTTTTCCCGGTCACACATTAATGCTGAAATTCGACTTATACAGTGTTTTTGCTTATTAAACTTGATGAATTCTCTCCTCTTGACTGTAGAATAGTGTGTAAAGCAAAGCACAATACATTGCTATGTGTAGAAGCAAAGATATACGCGATTTCACAATGTGTTCCTAGAACAGCTGTGAGCAACTTTTTTACACCACGTTAACAACAGATTTAAAGCTCAATATTTCATGGGCTGAAGCGGGGAAGATAGAAAACGTGTGCCCTGTAAAGGCGAAGTCTGTGGCATTAACAGGAAGGGAGAAAAAGTACTTTCTACCCATTTTTAGGTTCAGCGGTAAAATGGCAAGTTTCTATGGAACTGCTTCTCGGCTTGTGACTGTGGTTTTCCCGGTCACACAAAAATGCTGAAATTCGACTTATACAGTGTTTTTGCTTATTAAACTTGATGAATTCTCTCCTCTTGACTGTAGAATAGTGTGTAAAGCAAAGCACAATACATTCCTATGTGTAGAAGAAAAGATATACGCGATTTCACAATGTGTTCCTAGAACAGCTGTGAGCAACTTTTTTACACAATGTTAACAACACATTTGAAGCTCAATATTTCATGGGCTGAAGCGGGGAAGATAGAAAACGTGTGCCCTGTAAAGGCGAAGTCTGTGGCATTAACAGGAAGGGAGAAAAAGTACTTTCTACCCATTTTTAGGTTCAGCGGTAAAACGGCAAGTTTCTATGGAACTGTATCTCGGCTTGTGACTGTGGTTTTCCCGGTCACACAAAAATGCTGAAATTCGACTTATACAGAGTTTTTGCTTATTAAACTTGATGAATTCTCTCCTCTTGACTGTAGAATAGTGTGTAAAGCAAAGCACAATACATTCCTATGTGTAGAAGAAAAGATATACGCGATTTCACAATGTGTTCCTAGAACAGCTGTGAGCAACTTTATACACCACGTTAACAACAGATTTGAAGCTCAATATTTCATGGGCTGAAGCGGGGAAGATAGAAAACGTGTGCCCTGTAAAGGCGAAGTCTGTGGCATTAACAGGAAGGGAGAAAAAGTACTTTCTACCCATTTTTAGGTTCAGCGGTAAAATGGCAAGTTTCTATGGAACTGCATCTCGGCTTGTGACTGTGGTTTTCCCGGTCACACAAAAATGCTGAAATTCGACTAATACAGTGTTTTTGCTTATTAAACTTGATGAATTCTCTCCTCTTGACTGTAGAATAGTGTGTAAAGCAAAGCACAATACATTCCTATGTGTAGAAGAAAAGATATACGCGATTTCACAATGTGTTCCTAGAACAGCTGTGAGCAACTTTTTTACACAATGTTAACAACACATTTGAAGCTCAATATTTCATGGGCTGAAGCGGGGAAGATAGAAAACGTGTGCCCTGTAAAGGCGAAGTCTGTGGCATTAACAGGAAGGGAGAAAAAGTACTTTCTACCCATTTTTAGGTTCAGAGGTAAAATGGCAAGTTTCTATGGAACTGCATCTCGTCTTGTGACTGTGGTTTTCCCGGTCACACAAAAATGCTGAAATTCGACTAATACAGTGTTTTTGCTTATTAAACTTGATGAATTCTCTCCTCTTGACTGTAGAATAGTGTGTAAAGCAAAGCACAATACATTCCTATGTGTAGAAGCAAAGATATACGCGATTTCACATAGTGTTCCTAGAACAGCTGTGAGCAACTTTTTTACTCAATGTTAACAACACATTTGAAGCTCAATATTTCATGGGCTGAAGCGGGGAAGATAGAAAACGTGTGCCCTGTAAAGGCGAAGTCTGTGGCATTAACAGGAAGGGAGAAAAAGTACTTTCTACCCATTTTTAGGTTCAGCGGTAAAACGGCAAGTTTCTATGGAACTGCATCTCGGCTTGTGACTGTGGTTTTCCCGGTCACACAAAAATGCTGAAATTCGACTTATACAGAGTTTTTGCTTATTAAACTTGATGAATTCTCTCCTCTTGACTGTAGAATAGTGTGTTAAGCAAAGCACAATACATTCCTATGTGTAGAAGAAAAGATATACGCGATTTCACAATGTGTTCCTAGAACAGCTGTGAGCAACTTTTTTACACAATGTTAACAACACATTTGAAGCTCAATATTTCATGGGCTGAAGCGGGGAAGATAGAAAACGTGTGCCCTGTAAAGGCGAAGTCTGTGGCATTAACAGGAAGGGAGAAAAAGTACTTTCTACCCATTTTTAGGTTCAGCGGTAAAACGGCAAGTTTCTATGGAACTGCATCTCGGCTTGTGACTGTGGTTTTCCCGGTCACACAAAAATGCTGAAATTCGACTTATACAGTGTTTTTGCTTATTAAACTTGATGAATGCTCTCCTCTTGACTGTAGAATAGTGTGTAAAGCAAAGCACAATACATTCCTATGTGTAGAAGCAAAGATATACGCGATTTCACAATGTGTTCCTAGAACAGCTGTGAGCAACTTTTTTACACAATGTTAAAAACACATTTGAAGCTCAATATTTCATGGGCTGACGCGGGGAAGATAGAAAACGTGTGCCCTGTAAAGGCGAAGTCTGTGGCATTAACAGGAAGGGAGAAAAAGTACTTTCTACCCATTTTTAGGTTCAGCGGTAAAATGGCAAGTTTCTATGGAACTGCATCTCGGCTTGTGACTGTGGTTTTCCCGGTCACACAATAATGCTGAAAATCGACTTATACAGTGTTTTTGCTTATTAAACTTGATGAATTCTCTCCTCTTGACTGTAGAATAGTGTGTTAAGCAAAGCACAATACATTCCTATGTGTAGAAGAAAAGATATACGAGATTTCACAATGTGTTCCTAGAACAGCTGTGAGCAACTTTTTTACACCACGTTAACAACACATTTGAAGCTCAATATTTCATGGGCTGAAGCGGGGAAGATAGAAAACGTGTGCCCTGTAAAGGCGAAGTCTGTGGCATTAACAGGAAGGGAGAAAAAGTACTTTCTACCCATTTTTAGGTTCAGCGGTAAAATGGCAAGTTTCTATGGAACTGCATCTCGGCTTGTGACTGTGGTTTTCCCGGTCACACATTAATGCTGAAATTCGACTTATACAGTGTTTTTGCTTATTAAACTTGATGAATTCTCTCCTCTTGACTGTAGAATAGTGTGTAAAGCAAAGCACAATACATTGCTATGTGTAGAAGCAAAGATATACGCGATTTCACAATGTGTTCCTAGAACAGCTGTGAGCAACTTTTTTACACCACGTTAACAACAGATTTAAAGCTCAATATTTCATGGGCTGAAGCGGGGAAGATAGAAAACGTGTGCCCTGTAAAGGCGAAGTCTGTGGCATTAACAGGAAGGGAGAAAAAGTACTTTATACCCATTTTTAGGTTCAGCGGTAAAATGGCAAGTTTCTATGGAACTGCATCTCGGCTTGTGACTGTGGTTTTCCCGGTCACACAAAAATGCTGAAATTCGACTTATACAGTGTTTTTGCTTATTAAACTTGATGAATTCTCTCCTCTTGACTGTAGAATAGTGTGTAAAGCAAAGCACAATACATTCCTATGTGTAGAAGCAAAGATATACGCGATTTCACAATGTGTTCCTAGAACAGCTGTGAGCAACTTTTTTACACAATGTTAACAACACATTTGAAGCTCAATTTTTCATGGGCTGAAGCGGGGAAGATAGAAAACGTGTGCCCTGTAAAGGCGAAGTCTGTGGCATTAACAGGAAGGGAGAAAAAGTACTTTCTACCCATTTTTAGGTTCAGCTGTAAAACGGCAAGTTTCTATGGAACTGCATCTCGGCTTGTGACTGTGATTTTCCCGGTCACACAAAAATGCTGAAATTCGACTTATACAGAGTTTTTGCTTATTAAACTTGATGAATTCTCTCCTCTTGACTGTAGAATAGTGTGTAAAGCAAAGCACAATACATTCCTATGTGTAGAAGAAAAGATATACGCGATTTCACAATGTGTTCCTAGAACAGCTGTGAGCAACTTTTTTACACAACGTTAACAACACATTTGAATCTCAATATTTCATGGGCTGAAGCGGGGAAGATAGAAAACGTGTGCCCTGTAAAGGCGAAGTCTGTGGCATTAACAGGAAGGGAGAAAAAGTACTTTATACCCATTTTTAGGTTCAGCGGTAAAATGGCAAGTTTCTATGGAACTGCATCTCGGCTTGTGACTGTGGTTTTCCCGGTCACACAAAAATGCTGAAATTCGACTTATACAGTGTTTTTGCTTATTAAACTTGATGAATTCTCTCCTCTTGACTGTAGAATGGTGTGTAAAGCAAAGCACAATACATTCCTATGTGTAGAAGAAAAGATATACGCGATTTCACAATGTGTTCCTAGAACAGCTGTGAGCAACTTTTTTACACAACGTTAACAACACATTTGAAGCTCAATATTTCATGGGCTGAAGCGGGGAAGATAGAAAACGTGTGCCCTGTAAAGGCGAAGTCTGTGGCATTAACAGGAAGGGAGAAAAAGTACTTTCTACCCATTTTTAGGTTCAGCGGTAAAATGGCAAGTTTCTATGGAACTGCATCTCGGCTTGTGACTGTGGTTTTCCCGGTCACACAAAAATGCTGAAATTCGACTTATACAGTGTTTTTGCTTATTAAACTTGATGAATTCTCTCCTCTTGACTGTAGAATAGTGTGTAAAGCAAAGCACAATACATTGCTATGTGTAGAAGCAAAGATATACGCGATTTCACAATGTGTTCCTAGAACAGCTGTGAGCAACTTTATACACCACGTTAACAACAGATTTGAAGCTCAATATTTCATGGGCTGAAGCGGGGAAGATAGAAAACGTGTGCCCTGTAAAGGCGAAGTCTGTGGCATTAACAGGAAGGGAGAAAAAGTACTTTCTACCCATTTTTAGGTTCAGAGGTAAAATGGCAAGTTTCTATGGAACTGCATCTCGTCTTGTGACTGTGGTTTTCCCGGTCACACAAAAATGCTGAAATTCGACTAATACAGTGTTTTTGCTTATTAAACTTGATGAATTCTCTCCTCTTGACTGTAGAATAGTGTGTAAAGCAAAGCACAATACATTCCTATGTGTAGAAGCAAAGATATACGCGATTTCACAATGTGTTCCTAGAACAGCTGTGAGCAACTTTTTTACACAATGTTAACAACACATTTGAAGCTCAATATTTCATGGGCTGAAGCGGGGAAGATAGAAAACGTGTGCCCTGTAAAGGCGAAGTCTGTGGCATTAACAGGAAGGGAGAAAAAGTACTTTCTACCCATTTTTAGGTTCAGCGGTAAAACGGCAAGTTTCTATGGAACTGCATCTCGGCTTGTGACTGTGGTTTTCCCGGTCACACAAAAATGCTGAAATTCGACTTATACAGAGTTTTTGCTTATTAAACTTGATGAATTCTCTCCTCTTGACTGTAGAATAGTGTGTTAAGCAAAGCACAATACATTCCTATGTGTAGAAGAAAAGATATACGCGATTTCACAATGTGTTCCTAGAACAGCTGTGAGCAACTTTTTTACACAATGTTAACAACACATTTGAAGCTCAATATTTCATGGGCTGAAGCGGGGAAGATAGAAAACGTGTGCCCTGTAAAGGCGAAGTCTGTGGCATTAACAGGAAGGGAGAAAAAGTACTTTCTACCCATTTTTAGGTTCAGCGGTAAAACGGCAAGTTTCTATGGAACTGCATCTCGGCTTGTGACTGTGGTTTTCCCGGTCACACAAAAATGCTGAAATTCGACTTATACAGTGTTTTTGCTTATTAAACTTGATGAATTCTCTCCTCTTGACTGTAGAATAGTGTGTAAAGCAAAGCACAATACATTCCTATGTGTAGAAGCAAAGATATACGCGATTTCACAATGTGTTCCTAGAACAGCTGTGAGCAACTTTTTTACACAATGTTAAAAACACATTTGAAGCTCAATATTTCATGGGCTGAAGCGGGGAAGATAGAAAACGTGTGCCCTGTAAAGGCGAAGTCTGTGGCATTAACAGGAAGGGAGAAAAAGTACTTTCTACCCATTTTTAGGTTCAGCGGTAAAATGGCAAGTTTCTATGGAACTGCATCTCGGCTTGTGACTGTGGTTTTCCCGGTCACACAATAATGCTGAAAATCGACTTATACAGTGTTTTTGCTTATTAAACTTGATGAATTCTCTCCTCTTGACTGTAGAATAGTGTGTTAAGCAAAGCACAATACATTCCTATGTGTAGAAGAAAAGATATACGAGATTTCACAATGTGTTCCTAGAACAGCTGTGAGCAACTTTTTTACACCACGTTAACAACACATTTGAAGCTCAATATTTCATGGGCTGAAGCGGGGAAGATAGAAAACGTGTGCCCTGTAAAGGCGAAGTCTGTGGCATTAACAGGAAGGGAGAAAAAGTACTTTCTACCCATTTTTAGGTTCAGCGGTAAAATGGCAAGTTTCTATGGAACTGCATCTCGGCTTGTGACTGTGGTTTTCCCGGTCACACATTAATGCTGAAATTCGACTTATACAGTGTTTTTGCTTATTAAACTTGATGAATTCTCTCCTCTTGACTGTAGAATAGTGTGTAAAGCAAAGCACAATACATTGCTATGTGTAGAAGCAAAGATATACGCGATTTCACAATGTGTTCCTAGAACAGCTGTGAGCAACTTTTTTACACCACGTTAACAACAGATTTGAAGCTCAATATTTCATGGGCTGAAGCGGGGAAGATAGAAAACGTGTGCCCTGTAAAGGCGAAGTCTGTGGCATTAACAGGAAGGGAGAAAAAGTACTTTCTACCCATTTTTAGGTTCAGCGGTAAAATGGCAAGTTTCTATGGAACTGCATCTCGGCTTGTGACTGTGGTTTTCCCGGTCACACAAAAATGCTGAAATTCGACTTATACAGTGTTTTTGCTTATTAAACTTGATGAATTCTCTCCTCTTGACTGTAGAATAGTGTGTAAAGCAAAGCACAATACATTCCTATGTGTAGAAGCAAAGATATACGCGATTTCACAATGTGTTCCTAGAACAGCTGTGAGCAACTTTTTTACACAATGTTAACAACACATTTGAAGCTCAATTTTTCATGGGCTGAAGCGGGGAAGATAGAAAACGTGTGCCCTGTAAAGGCGAAGTCTGTGGCATTAACAGGAAGGGAGAAAAAGTACTTTCTACCCATTTTTAGGTTCAGCTGTAAAACGGCAAGTTTCTATGGAACTGCATCTCGGCTTGTGACTGTGATTTTCCCGGTCACACAAAAATGCTGAAAATCGACTTATACAGAGTTTTTGCTTATTAAACTTGATGAATTCTCTCCTCTTGACTGTAGAATAGTGTGTAAAGCAAAGCACAATACATTCCTATGTGTAGAAGAAAAGATATACGCGATTTCACAATGTGTTCCTAGAACAGCTGTGAGCAACTTTTTTACACAACGTTAACAACACATTTGAATCTCAATATTTCATGGGCTGAAGCGGGGAAGATAGAAAACGTGTGCCCTGTAAAGGCGAAGTCTGTGGCATTAACAGGAAGGGAGAAAAAGTACTTTATACCCATTTTTAGGTTCAGCGGTAAAATGGCAAGTTTCTATGGAACTGCATCTCGGCTTGTGACTGTGGTTTTCCCGGTCACACAAAAATGCTGAAATTCGACTTATACAGTGTTTTTGCTTATTAAACTTGATGAATTCTCTCCTCTTGACTGTAGAATGGTGTGTAAAGCAAAGCACAATACATTCCTATGTGTAGAAGAAAAGATATACGCGATTTCACAATGTGTTCCTAGAACAGCTGTGAGCAACTTTTTTACACAATGTTAACAACACATTTGAAGCTCAATATTTCATGGGCTGAAGCGGGGAAGATAGAAAACGTGTGCCCTGTAAAGGCGAAGTCTGTGGCATTAACAGGAAGGGAGAAAAAGTACTTTCTACCCATTTTTAGGTTCAGCGGTAAAATGGCAAGTTTCTATGGAACTGCATCTCGTCTTGTGACTGTGGTTTTCCCGGTCACACAAAAATGCTGAAATTCGACTTATACAGTGTTTTTGCTTATTAAACTTGATGAATTCTCTCCTCTTGACTGTAGAATAGTGTGTTAAGCAAAGCACAATACATTCCTATGTGTAGAAGAAAAGATATACGCGATTTCACAATGTGTTCCTAGAACAGCTGTGAGCAACTTTTTTACACAATGTTAACAACACATTTGAAGCTCAATATTTCATGGGCTGAAGCGGGGAAGATAGAAAACGTGTGCCCTGTAAAGGCGAAGTCTGTGGCATTAACAGGAAGGGAGAAAAAGTACTTTCTACCCATTTTTAGGTTCAGCGGTAAAATGGCAAGTTTCTATGGAACTGCATCTCGGCTTGTGACTGTGGTTTTCCCGGTCACACAATAATGCTGAAATTCGACTTATACAGTGTTTTTGCTTATTAAACTTGATGAATTCTCTCCTCTTCACTGTAGAATGGTGTGTAAAGCAAAGCACAATACATTGCTATGTGTAGAAGCAAAGATATACGCGATTTCACAATGTGTTCCTAGAACAGCTGTGAGCAACTTTTTTACACAATGTTAACAACACATTTGAAGCTCAATATTTCATGGGCTGAAGCGGGGAAGATAGAAAACGTGTGCCCTGTAAAGGCGAAGTCTGTGGCATTAACAGGAAGGGAGAAAAAGTACTTTCTACCCATTTTTAGGTTCAGCGGTAATGCCTTTCTGGTCTGTGCTGAAGCAGGGCATTCTGGCAGCCAAGTGGCTTGACCTTTATTAGTGAGCCTGGTTACCCCCTCTCGGAACCACAGACTTAGAAATCGCCAGCTCATATACAGTGCATAAAATATATTTATATATATACCCTTATACACCATTTAATAAAAAATATCACAAAATTCTTCTAAGTCCCTCGGGAAGAGTGAAAGACGCGCACGTTCATTTTCAGAGCTCCTAGACCTTCCTATAAGAAGTTAGCCAAAAAGTAGCTTCGAAAAACGCTTAGGTTAAGTTTCAGAGTTGCTTCTAATGTACCAAAGCTGGACTTAGACATAATTTCACTCTCACAACATTATGGCTGGTTGGAGACAGTCCGAACCACAAGTACCGGGTCCATGGTTCTGGCCGTATACTGGGGGGACGGGGACGACTCCCATTAACCCCTGACTATACCGGGGATACGCTTATCACAATGCCTTTCTGGTCTGTGCTGAAGCAGGGCATTCTGGCAGCCAAGTGGCTTGACCTTTATTAGTGAGCCTGGTTACCCCCTCTCGGAACCACAGACTTAGAAATCGCCAGCTCATATACAGTGCATAAAATATATTTATATATATATACCCTTATACACCATTTTAATAAAAAATATCACAAAATTCTTCTAAGTCCCTCGGGAAGAGTGAAAGACGCGCACGTTCATTTTCAGAGCTCCTAGACCTTCCTATAAGAAGTTAGCCAAAAAGTAGCTTCGAAAAACGCTTAGGTTAAGTTTCAGAGTTGCTTCTAATGTACCAAAGCTGGACTTAGACATAATTTCACTCTCACAACATTATGGCTGGTTGGAGAGAGTCCGAACCACAAGTACAGGGTCCATGGTTCTGGCCGTATACTGGGGGGACGGGGACGACTCCCATTAACCCCTGACTATACCGGGGATACGCTTATCACAATGCCTTTCTGGTCTGTGCTGAAGCAGGGCATTCTGGCAGCCAAGTGGCTTGACCTTTATTAGTGAGCCTGGTTACCCCCTCTCGGAACCACAGACTTAGAAATCGCCAGCTCATATACAGTGCATAAAATATATTTATATATATACCCTTATACACCATTTAATAAAAAATATCACAAAATTCTTCTAAGTCCCTCGGGAAGAGTGAAAGACGCGCACGTTCATTTTCAGAGCTCCTAGACCTTCCTATAAGAAGTTAGCCAAAAAGTAGCTTCGAAAAACGCTTAGGTTAAGTTTCAGAGTTGCTTCTAATGTACCAAAGCTGGACTTAGACATAATTTCACTCTCACAACATTATGGCTGGTTGGAGACAGTCCGAACCACAAGTACCGGGTCCATGGTTCTGGCCGTATACTGGGGGGACGGGGACGACTCCCATTAACCCCTGACTATACCGGGGATACGCTTATCACAATGTCTTTCTGGTCTGTGCTGAAGCAGGGCATTCTGGCAGCCAAGTGGCTTGACCTTTATTAGTGAGCCTGGTTACCCCCTCTCGGAACCACAGACTTAGAAATCGCCAGCTCATATACAGTGCATAAAATATATTTATATATATACCCTTATACACCATTTAATAAAAAATATCACAAAATTCTTCTAAGTCCCTCGGGAAGAGTGAAAGACGCGCACGTTCATTTTCAGAGCTCCTAGACCTTCCTATAAGAAGTTAGCCAAAAAGTAGCTTCGAAAAACGCTTAGGTTAAGTTTCAGAGTTGCTTCTAATGTACCAAAGCTGGACTTAGACATAATTTCACTCTCACAACATTATGGCTGGTTGGAGACAGTCCGAACCACAAGTACCGGGTCCATGGTTCTGGCCGTATACTGGGGGGACGGGGACGACTCCCATTAACCCCTGACTATACCGGGGATACGCTTATCACAATGCCTTTCTGGTCTGTGCTGAAGCAGGGCATTCTGGCAGCCAAGTGGCTTGACCTTTATTAGTGAGCCTGGTTACCCCCTCTCGGAACCACAGACTTAGAAATCGCCAGCTCATATACAGTGCATAAAATATATTTATATATATATACCCTTATACACCATTTTAATAAAAAATATCACAAAATTCTTCTAAGTCCCTCGGGAAGAGTGAAAGACGCGCACGTTCATTTTCAGAGCTCCTAGACCTTCCTATAAGAAGTTAGCCAAAAAGTAGCTTCGAAAAACGCTTAGGTTAAGTTTCAGAGTTGCTTCTAATGTACCAAAGCTGGACTTAGACATAATTTCACTCTCACAACATTATGGCTGGTTGGAGAGAGTCCGAACCACAAGTACAGGGTCCATGGTTCTGGCCGTATACTGGGGGGACGGGGACGACTCCCATTAACCCCTGACTATACCGGGGATACGCTTATCACAATGCCTTTCTGGTCTGTGCTGAAGCAGGGCATTCTGGCAGCCAAGTGGCTTGACCTTTATTAGTGAGCCTGGTTACCCCCTCTCGGAACCACAGACTTAGAAATCGCCAGCTCATATACAGTGCATAAAATATATTTATATATATACCCTTATACACCATTTAATAAAAAATATCACAAAATTCTTCTAAGTCCCTCGGGAAGAGTGAAAGACGCGCACGTTCATTTTCAGAGCTCCTAGACCTTCCTATAAGAAGTTAGCCAAAAAGTAGCTTCGAAAAACGCTTAGGTTAAGTTTCAGAGTTGCTTCTAATGTACCAAAGCTGGACTTAGACATAATTTCACTCTCACAACATTATGGCTGGTTGGAGACAGTCCGAACCACAAGTACCGGGTCCATGGTTCTGGCCGTATACTGGGGGGACGGGGACGACTCCCATTAACCCCTGACTATACCGGGGATACGCTTATCACAATGCCTTTCTGGTCTGTGCTGAAGCAGGGCATTCTGGCAGCCAAGTGGCTTGACCTTTATTAGTGAGCCTGGTTACCCCCTCTCGGAACCACAGACTTAGAAATCGCCAGCTCATATACAGTGCATAAAATATATTTATATATATATACCCTTATACACCATTTTAATAAAAAATATCACAAAATTCTTCTAAGTCCCTCGGGAAGAGTGAAAGACGCGCACGTTCATTTTCAGAGCTCCTAGACCTTCCTATAAGAAGTTAGCCAAAAAGTAGCTTCGAAAAACGCTTAGGTTAAGTTTCAGAGTTGCTTCTAATGTACCAAGCTGGACTTAGACATAATTTCACTCTCACAACATTATGGCTGGTTGGAGACAGTCCGAACCACAAGTACCGGGTCCATGGTTCTGGCCGTATACTGGGGGGACAGGGACGACTCCCATTAACCCCTGACTATACCGGGGATACGCTTATCACAATGCCTTTCTGGTCTGTGCTGAAGCAGGGCATTCTGGCAGCCAAGTGGCTTGACCTTTATTAGTGAGCCTGGTTACCCCCTCTCGGAACCACAGACTTAGAAATCGCCAGCTCATATACAGTGCATAAAATATATTTATATATATATACCCTTATACACCATTTTAATAAAAAATATCACAAAATTCTTCTAAGTCCCTCGGGAAGAGTGAAAGACGCGCACGTTCATTTTCAGAGCTCCTAGACCTTCCTATAAGAAGTTAGCCAAAAAGTAGCTTCGAAAAACGCTTAGGTTAAGTTTCAGAGTTGCTTCTAATGTACCAAGCTGGACTTAGACATAATTTCACTCTCACAACATTATGGCTGGTTGGAGACAGTCCGAACCACAAGTACCGGGTCCATGGTTCTGGCCGTATACTGGGGGGACGGGGACGACTCCCATTAACCCCTGACTATACCGGGGATGCCTTTCTGGTCTGTGCTGAAGCAGGGCATTCTGGCAGCCAAGTGGCTTGACCTTTATTAGTGAGCCTGGTTACCCCCTCTCGGAACCACAGACTTAGAAATCGCCAGCTCATATACAGTGCATAAAATATATTTATATATATACCCTTATACACCATTTTAATAAAAAATATCACAAAATTCTTCTAAGTCCCTCGGGAAGAGTGAAAGACGCGCACGTTCATTTTCAGAGCTCCTAGACCTTCCTATAAGAAGTTAGCCAAAAAGTAGCTTCGAAAAACGCTTAGGTTAAGTTTCAGAGTTGCTTCTAATGTACCAAAGCTGGACTTAGACATAATTTCACTCTCACAACATTATGGCTGGTTGGAGACAGTCCGAACCACAAGTACAGGGTCCATGGTTCTGGCCGTATACTGGGGGGACGGGGACGACTCCCATTAACCCCTGACTATACCGGGGATACGCTTATCACAATGCCTTTCTGGTCTGTGCTGAAGCAGGGCATTCTGGCAGCCAAGTGGCTTGACCTTTATTAGTGAGCCTGGTTACCCCCTCTCGGAACCACAGACTTAGAAATCGCCAGCTCATATACAGTGCATAAAATATATTTATATATATACCCTTATACACCATTTAATAAAAAATATCACAAAATTCTTCTAAGTCCCTCGGGAAGAGTGAAAGACGCGCACGTTCATTTTCAGAGCTCCTAGACCTTCCTATAAGAAGTTAGCCAAAAAGTAGCTTCGAAAAACGCTTAGGTTAAGTTTCAGAGTTGCTTCTAATGTACCAAAGCTGGACTTAGACATAATTTCACTCTCACAACATTATGGCTGGTTGGAGACAGTCCGAACCACAAGTACCGGGTCCATGGTTCTGGCCGTATACTGGGGGGACGGGGACGACTCCCATTAACCCCTGACTATACCGGGGATACGCTTATCACAATCCCTTTCTGGTCTGTGCTGAAGCAGGGCATTCTGGCAGCCAAGTGGCTTGACCTTTATTAGTGAGCCTGGTTACCCCCTCTCGGAACCACAGACTTAGAAATCGCCAGCTCATATACAGTGCATAAAATATATTTATATATATATACCCTTATACACCATTTTAATAAAAAATATCACAAAATTCTTCTAAGTCCCTCGGGAAGAGTGAAAGACGCGCACGTTCATTTTCAGAGCTCCTAGACCTTCCTATAAGAAGTTAGCCAAAAAGTAGCTTCGAAAAACGCTTAGGTTAAGTTTCAGAGTTGCTTCTAATGTACCAAGCTGGACTTAGACATAATTTCACTCTCACAACATTATGGCTGGTTGGAGACAGTCCGAACCACAAGTACCGGGTCCATGGTTCTGGCCGTATACTGGGGGGACAGGGACGACTCCCATTAACCCCTGACTATACCGGGGATACGCTTATCACAATGCCTTTCTGGTCTGTGCTGAAGCAGGGCATTCTGGCAGCCAAGTGGCTTGACCTTTATTAGTGAGCCTGGTTACCCCCTCTCGGAACCACAGACTTAGAAATCGCCAGCTCATATACAGTGCATAAAATATATTTATATAAATATACCCTTATACACCATTTTAATAAAAAATATCACAAAATTCTTCTAAGTCCCTCGGGAAGAGTGAAAGACGCGCACGTTCATTTTCAGAGCTCCTAGACCTTCCTATAAGAAGTTAGCCAAAAAGTAGCTTCGAAAAACGCTTAGGTTAAGTTTCAGAGTTGCTTCTAATGTACCAAGCTGGACTTAGACATAATTTCACTCTCACAACATTATGGCTGGTTGGAGACAGTCCGAACCACAAGTACCGGGTCCATGGTTCTGGCCGTATACTGGGGGGACGGGGACGACTCCCATTAACCCCTGACTATACCGGGGATGCCTTTCTGGTCTGTGCTGAAGCAGGGCATTCTGGCAGCCAAGTGGCTTGACCTTTATTAGTGAGCCTGGTTACCCCCTCTCGGAACCACAGACTTAGAAATCGCCAGCTCATATACAGTGCATAAAATATATTTATATATATACCCTTATACACCATTTTAATAAAAAATATCACAAAATTCTTCTAAGTCCCTCGGGAAGAGTGAAAGACGCGTACGTTCATTTTCAGAGCTCCTAGACCTTCCTATAAGAAGTTAGCCAAAAAGTAGTTTTGAAAATCGCTTAGGTTAAGTTTCAGAGTTGCTTCTAATGTACCAAAGCTGGACTTAGACATAATTTCACTCTCACAACATTATGGCTGGTTGGAGAGGGTCCGAAACACAAGTATCGGGTCCATGGTTCTGGCCATATACTGCGGGGACGGGGACGACTCCCATTAACCCCTGACTATACCGGGGATACGCTTATCACAATGCCTTTCTGGTCTGTGCTGAAGCAGGGCATTCTGGCAGCCAAGTGGCTTGACCTTTATTAGTGAGCCTGGTTACCCCCTCTCGGAACCACAGACTTAGAAATCGCCAGCTCATATACAGTGCATAAAATATATTTATATATATACCCTTATACACCATTTATTAAAAAATATCACAAAATTCTTCTAAGTCCCTCGGGAAGAGTGAAAGACGCGCACGTTCATTTTCAGAGCTCCTAGACCTTCCTATAAGAAGTTAGCCAAAAAGTAGCTTCGAAAAACGCTTAGGTTAAGTTTCAGAGTTGCTTCTAATGTACCAAAGCTGGACTTAGACATAATTTCACTCTCACAACATTATGGCTGGTTGGAGACAGTCCGAACCACAAGTACCGGGTCCATGGTTCTGGCCGTATACTGGGGGGACGGGGACGACTCCCATTAACCCCTGACTATACCGGGGATACGCTTATCACAATGCCTTTCTGGTCTGTGCTGAAGCAGGGCATTCTGGCAGCCAAGTGGCTTGACCTTTATTAGTGAGCCTGGTTACCCCCTCTCGGAACCACAGACTTAGAAATCGCCAGCTCATATACAGTGCATAAAATATATTTATATATATATATACCCTTATACACCATTTTAATAAAAAATATCACAAAATTCTTCTAAGTCCCTCGGGAAGAGTGAAAGACGCGCACATTCATTTTCAGAGCTCCTAGACCTTCCTATAAGAAGTTAGCCAAAAAGTAGCTTCGAAAAACGCTTAGGTTAAGTTTCAGAGTTGCTTCTAATGTACCAAAGCTGGACTTAGACATAATTTCACTCTCACAACATTATGGCTGGTTGGAGACAGTCCGAACCACAAGTACCGGGTCCATGGTTCTGGCCGTATACTGGGGGGACGGGGACGACTCCCATTAACCCCTGACTATACCGGGGATACGCTTATCACAATGCCTTTCTGGTCTGTGCTGAAGCAGGGCATTCTGGCAGCCAAGTGGCTTGACCTTTATTAGTGAGCCTGGTTACCCCCTCTCGGAACCACAGACTTAGAAATCGCCAGCTCATATACAGTGCATAAAATATATTTATATATATACCCTTATACACCATTTTAATAAAAAATATCACAAAATTCTTCTAAGTCCCTCGGGAAGAGTGAAAGACGCGCACGTTCATTTTCAGAGCTCCTAGACCTTCCTATAAGAAGTTAGCCAAAAAGTAGCTTCGAAAAACGCTTAGGTTAAGTTTCAGAGTTGCTTCTAATGTACCAAAGCTGGACTTAGACATAATTTCACTCTCACAACATTATGGCTGGTTGGAGAGAGTCCGAACCACAAGTACAGGGTCCATGGTTCTGGCCGTATACTGGGGGGACGGGGACGACTCCCATTAACCCCTGACTATACCGGGGATACGCTTATCACAATGCCTTTCTGGTCTGTGCTGAAGCAGGGCATTCTGGCAGCCAAGTGGCTTGACCTTTATTAGTGAGCCTGGTTACCCCCTCTCGGAACCACAGACTTAGAAATCGCCAGCTCATATACAGTGCATAAAATATATTTATATATATACCCTTATACACCATTTAATAAAAAATATCACAAAATTCTTCTAAGTCCCTCGGGAAGAGTGAAAGACGCGCACGTTCATTTTCAGAGCTCCTAGACCTTCCTATAAGAAGTTAGCCAAAAAGTAGCTTCGAAAAACGCTTAGGTTAAGTTTCAGAGTTGCTTCTAATGTACCAAAGCTGGACTTAGACATAATTTCACTCTCACAACATTATGGCTGGTTGGAGACAGTCCGAACCACAAGTACCGGGTCCATGGTTCTGGCCGTATACTGGGGGGACGGGGACGACTCCCATTAACCCCTGACTATACCGGGGATACGCTTATCACAATGCCTTTCTGGTCTGTGCTGAAGCAGGGCATTCTGGCAGCCAAGTGGCTTGACCTTTATTAGTGAGCCTGGTTACCCCCTCTCGGAACCACAGACTTAGAAATCGCCAGCTCATATACAGTGCATAAAATATATTTATATATATATACCCTTATACACCATTTTAATAAAAAATATCACAAAATTCTTCTAAGTCCCTCGGGAAGAGTGAAAGACGCGCACGTTCATTTTCAGAGCTCCTAGACCTTCCTATAAGAAGTTAGCCAAAAAGTAGCTTCGAAAAACGCTTAGGTTAAGTTTCAGAGTTGCTTCTAATGTACCAAGCTGGACTTAGACATAATTTCACTCTCACAACATTATGGCTGGTTGGAGACAGTCCGAACCACAAGTACCGGGTCCATGGTTCTGGCCGTATACTGGGGGGACAGGGACGACTCCCATTAACCCCTGACTATACCGGGGATACGCTTATCACAATGCCTTTCTGGTCTGTGCTGAAGCAGGGCATTCTGGCAGCCAAGTGGCTTGACCTTTATTAGTGAGCCTGGTTACCCCCTCTCGGAACCACAGACTTAGAAATCGCCAGCTCATATACAGTGCATAAAATATATTTATATATATATACCCTTATACACCATTTTAATAAAAAATATCACAAAATTCTTCTAAGTCCCTCGGGAAGAGTGAAAGACGCGCACGTTCATTTTCAGAGCTCCTAGACCTTCCTATAAGAAGTTAGCCAAAAAGTAGTTTTGAAAATCGCTTAGGTTAAGTTTCAGAGTTGCTTCTAATGTACCAAAGCTGGACTTAGACATAATTTCACTCTCACAACATTATGGCTGGTTGGAGACAGTCCGAACCACAAGTACCGGGTCCATGGTTCTGGCCGTATACTGGGGGGACGGGGACGACTCCCATTAACCCCTGACTATACCGGGGATACGCTTATCACAATGCCTTTCTGGTCTGTGCAGAAGCAGGGCATTCTGGCAGCCAAGTGGCTTGACCTTTATTAGTGAGCCTGGTTACCCCCTCTCGGAACCACAGACTTAGAAATCGCCAGCTCATATACAGTGCATAAAATATATTTATATATATACCCTTATACACCATTTTAATAAAAAATATCACAAAATTCTTCTAAGTCCCTCGGGAAGAGTGAAAGACGCGCACGTTCATTTTCAGAGCTCCTAGACCTTCCTATAAGAAGTTAGCTAAAAAGTAGCTTCGAAATACGCTTAGGTTAAGTTTCAGAGTTGCTTCTAATGTACCAAAGCTGGACTTAGACATAATTTCACTCTCACAACATTATGGCTGGTTGGAGACAGTCCGAACCAAAAGTACCGGGTCCATGGTTCTGGCCGTATACTGGGGGGACGGGGACGACTCCCATTAACCCCTGACTATACCGGGGATACGCTTATCACAATGCCTTTCTGGTCTGTGCTGAAGCAGGGCATTCTGGCAGCCAAGTGGCTTGACCTTTATTAGTGAGCCTGGTTACCCCCTCTCGGAACCACAGACTTAGAAATCGCCAGCTCATATATAGTGCATAAAATATATTTATATATATACCCTTATACACCATTTTAATAAAAAATATCACAAAATTCTTCTAAGTCCCTCGGGAAGAGTGAAAGACGCGCACGTTCATTTTCAGAGCTCCTAGACCTTCCTATAAGAAGTTAGCCAAAAAGTTGCTTCGAAAAACGCTTAGGTTAAGTTTCAGAGTTGCTTCTAATGTACCAAAGCTGGACTTAGACATAATTTCACTCTCACAACATTATGGCTGGTTGGAGACAGTCCGAACCACAAGTACCGGGTCCATGGTTCTGGCCGTATACTGGGGGGACGGGGACGACTCCCATTAACCCCTGACTATACCGGGGATACGCTTATCACAATGCCTTTCTGGTCTGTGCTGAAGCAGGGCATTCTGGCAGCCAAGTGGCTTGACCTTTATTAGTGAGCCTGGTATGTAATAATACTATCCTTATCCCTGTATGTACAGCGCCGCCATCACTGTCAGTGAGTAGAAAGTACTTTTCTCCACCCCTGTTATTGCCACAGACTTGCCCCGTCACTGTCAGTGCTATGTAGTACTATCCTTATCACTGTATCTACAGCGCCGCCGTCACTGTCACTGCTATGTAATAATACTATCCTTATCCCTGTATGTACAGTGCCGCCGTCACTGTCACTGCTATGCAATAATACTATCCTTATCTCTGTATGTACAGCGCCGCCGTCACTGTCAGTGCTATGTAATAATACTATACTTATCCCTGTATGTACAGCGCCACCGTCACTGTCAGTGCTATGTAATAATACTATCCTTATCCCTGTATGTACAGCGCCGCGGTCACTGTCAGTGCTATGTAATAATACTATTCTTATCCCTGTATGTACAGCGCCGCCGTCACTGTCAGTGCTATGTAATACTATCCTTATCCCTGTATGTACAGCGCCGCCGTCACTGTCAGTTCTATGTAATACTATCCTTATCCCTGTATGTACAGCGCCGCCGTCACTGTCACTGCTATGTAATAACACTATCCTTAACCCTGTATGTACAGCGCCGCCGTCACTGTCAGTGCTATGTAATAATAATATCCTTATCCCTGTATGTACAGCGCCGCCGTCACTGTCAGTGCTAAGTAATACTATCCTTATCCCTGTATGTACAGCGCCGCCGTCACTGTCAGTGCTGTGTAATACTATCCTTATCCCTGTATGTACAGCGTCGCCGTCACTGTCAGTGCTATGTAATACTATCCTTATCCCTGTATGTACAGCACCGCGTCACTGTCAGTGCTATGTAAAACTATCCTTATCCCTGTGTGTACAGCGCCGCCGTCACTGTCACTGCTATGTAATGATACTTTCCTTATCCCTGTATGTACAGCGCCGCCGTCACTGTCAGTGCTAGGCAATAATAATATCCTTATCCCTGTATGTACAGCGCCGCCGTCACTGTCAGTGCTATGTAATACTATCCTTATCCCTGTATGTACAGCGCCGCGTCACTGTCAGTGCTATGTAATACTATCCTTATCCCTGTGTGTACAGCGCCACCGTCACTGTCAGTTCTATGTAATACTATCCTTATCCCTGTATGTACAGCGCCACGTCACTGTCAGTGCTATGTGATAATACTATCCTTATCCTTGTATGTACAGCGCCGCCGTCACTGTCAGTGCTATGCGAATAATAATATCCTTGTCCCTGTATGTACAGCGCCGCCGTCACTGTCAGTGCTATGTAATACTATCCTTAACCCTGTATGTACAGCGCCGCCGTCACTGTCAGTGCTGTGTAATACTATCCTTATCCCTGTATTTACAGCACCGCCGTCACTGTCAGTGCTACGTAATACTATCCTTATCCCTGTATGTACAGCGCCGCGTCACTGTCAGTGCTATGTAATACTATCCTTATCCCTGTGTGTACAGCGCCGCCGTCACTGTCAGTGCTATGTAATAATACTATCCTTATCCCTGTATGTACAGTGCCACCGTCACTGTCAGTGCTATGTAATAATACTATCCTTATCCCTGTATGTACAGCGCCACCGTCACTGTCAGTGCTATGTAATAATACTATCCTTATTCCTGTATGTACAGCGCCCCCTGTATGTACAGCGCCTCCGTCACTGTCAGTGCTATGTAATAATATTATCCTTATCCCTGTATGTACAGCGCCTCCGTCACTGTCAGTGCTATGTAATAATACTATCCTTATCCCTGTATGTACAGCACTGCGGTCACTGTCAGTGCTATGTAATAATACTATTCTTATCCCTGTATGTACAGCGCCGCCGTCACTGTCAGTGCTATGTAATACTATCCTTATCCCTGTATGTACAGCGCCGCCGTCACTGTCAGTTCTATGTAATACTATCCTTATCCCTGTATGTACAGCGCCGCCGTCACTGTCACTGCTCTGTAATTACACTATCCTTAACCCTGTATGTACAGGGCCGCCATCACTGTCAGTGCTATGTAATAATAATATCCTTATCCCTGTATGTACAGCGCCGCCGTCACTGTCAGTGCTAAGTAATACTATCCTTATCCCTGTATGTACAGCGTCGCCGTCACTGTCAGTGCTATGTAAAACTATCCTTATCCCTGTGTGTACAGCGCCTCCGTCACTGTCACTGCTATGTAATGATACTTTCCTTATCCCTGTATGTACAGCGCCGCCGTCACTGTCAGTGCTATGCAATAATAATATCCTTATCCCTGTATGTACAGCGCCGCCGTCACTGTCAGTGCTATGTAATACTATCCTTATCCCTGTATGTACAGCGCCGCGTCACTGTCAGTGCTATGTAATACTATCCTTATCCCTGTGTGTACAGCGCCGCCGTCACTGTCAGTGCTATGTAATAATACTATCCTTATCCCTGTATGTACAGTGCCACCGTCACTGTAAGTGCTATGTAATAATACTATCCTTATCCCTGTATGTACAGCGCCACCGTCACTGTCAGTGCTATGTAATAATACTATCCTTATTCCTGTATGTACAGCGCCCCCTGTATGTACAGCGCCGCCGTCACTGTCAGTTCTATGTAATACTATCCTTATCCCTGTATGTACAGCGCCGCCGTCACTGTCACTGCTATGTAATAATACTATCCTTATCCTTGTATGTACAGCGCCGCCGTCACTGTCAGTGCTATGCGAATAATAATATCCTTATCCCTGTATGTACAGCGCCGCCGTCACTGTCAGTGCTATGTAATACTATCCTTATCCCTGTATGTACAGCGCCGCCGTCACTGTCAGTGCTGTGTAATACTATCCTTATCCCTGTATTTACAGCACCGCCGTCACTGTCAGTGCTATGTAATACTATCCTTATCCCTGTATGTACAGCGCCGCGTCACTGTCAGTGCTATGTAATACTATCCTTATCCCTGTGTGTACAGCGCCGCCGTCACTGTCAGTGCTATGTAATAATACTATCCTTATCCCTGTATGTACAGTGCCACCGTCACTGTCAGTGCTATGTAATAATACTATCCTTATCCCTGTATGTACAGCGCCACCGTCACTGTCAGTGCTATGTAATAATACTATCCTTATTCCTGTATGTACAGCGCCCCCTGTATGTACAGCGCCTCCGTCACTGTCAGTGCAATGTAATAATATTATCCTTATCCCTGTATGTACAGCGCCTCCGTCACTGTCAGTGCTATGTAATAATACTATCCTTATCCCTGTATGTACAGCGCTGCGGTCACTGTCAGTGCTATGTAATAATACTATTCTTATCCCTGTATGTACAGCGCCGCCGTCACTGTCAGTGCTATGTAATACTATCCTTATCCCTGTATGTACAGCGCCGCCGTCACTGTCAGTTCTATGTAATACTATCCTTATCCCTGTATGTACAGCGCCGCCGTCACTGTCACTACTATGTAATTACACTATCCTTAACCCTGTATGTACAGCGCCGCCATCACTGTCAGTGCTATGTAATAATAATATCCTTATCCCTGTATGTACAGCGCCGCCGTCACTGTCAGTGCTAAGTAATACTATCCTTATCCCTGTATGTACAGCGCCGCCGTCACTGTCAGTGCTGTGTAATACTATCCTTATCCCTGTATGTACAGCGTCGCCGTCACTGTCAGTGCTATGTAATACTATCCTTATCCCTGTATGTACAGCACCGCGTCACTGTCAGTGCTATGTAAAACTATCCTTATCCCTGTGTGTACAGCGCCGCCGTCACTGTCACTGCTATGTAATGATACTTTCCTTATCCCTGTATGTACAGCGCCGCCGTCACTGTCAGTGCTAGGCAATAATAATATCCTTATCCCTGTATGTACAGCGCCGCCGTCACTGTCAGTGCTATGTAATACTATCCTTATCCCTGTATGTACAGCGCCGCGTCACTGTCAGTGCTATGTAATACTATCCTTATCCCTGTGTGTACAGCGCCACCGTCACTGTCAGTTCTATGTAATACTATCCTTATCCCTGTATGTACAGCGCCACGTCACTGTCAGTGCTATGTGATAATACTATCCTTATCCTTGTATGTACAGCGCCGCCGTCACTGTCAGTGCTATGCGAATAATAATATCCTTGTCCCTGTATGTACAGCGCCGCCGTCACTGTCAGTGCTATGTAATACTTTCCTTAACCCTGTATGTACAGCGCCGCCGTCACTGTCAGTGCTGTGTAATACTATCCTTATCCCTGTATTTACAGCACCGCCGTCACTGTCAGTGCTATGTAATACTATCCTTATCCCTGTATGTACAGCGCCGCGTCACTGTCAGTGCTATGTAATACTATCCTTATCCCTGTGTGTACAGCGCCGCCGTCACTGTCAGTGCTATGTAATAATACTATCCTTATCCCTGTATGTACAGTGCCACCGTCACTGTCAGTGCTATGTAATAATACTATCCTTATCCCTGTATGTACAGCGCCACCGTCACTGTCAGTGCTATGTAATAATACTATCCTTATTCCTGTATGTACAGCGCCCCCTGTATGTACAGCGCCTCCGTCACTGTCAGTGCTATGTAATAATATTATCCTTATCCCTGTATGTACAGCGCCTCCGTCACTGTCAGTGCTATGTAATAATACTATCCTTATCCCTGTATGTACAGCGCTGCGGTCACTGTCAGTGCTATGTAATAATACTATTCTTATCCCTGTATGTACAGCGTCGCCGTCACTGTCAGTGCTATGTAATACTATCCTTATCCCTGTATGTACAGCACCGCGTCACTGTCAGTGCTATGTAAAACTATCCTTATCCCTGTGTGTACAGCGCCTCCGTCACTGTCACTGCTATGTAATGATACTTTCCTTATCCCTGTATGTGCAGCGCCGCCGTCACTGTCAGTGCTATGCAATAATAATATCCTTATCCCTGTATGTACAGCGCCGCCGTCACTGTCAGTGCTATGTAATACTATCCTTATCCCTGTATGTACAGCGCCGCGTCACTGTCAGTGCTATGTAATACTATCCTTATCCCTGTGTGTACAGCGCCGCCGTCACTGTCAGTGCTATGTAATAATACTGTCCTTATCCCTGTATGTACAGTGCCACCGTCACTGTAAGTGCTATGTAATAATACTATCCTTATCCCTGTATGTACAGCGCCACCGTCACTGTCAGTGCTATGTAATAATACTATCCTTATTCCTGTATGTACAGCGCCCCCTGTATGTACAGCGCCGCCGTCACTGTCAGTTCTATGTAATACTATCCTTATCCCTGTATGTACAGCGCCGCCGTCACTGTCACTGCTATGTAATAATACTATCCTTATCCTTGTATGTACAGCGCCGCCGTCACTGTCAGTGCTATGCGAATAATAATATCCTTATCCCTGTATGTACAGCGCCGCCGTCACTGTCAGTGCTATGTAATACTATCCTTATCCCTGTATGTACAGCGCCGCGTCACTGTCAGTGCTATGTAATACTATCCTTATCCCTGTGTGTACAGCGCCGCCGTCACTGTCAGTGCTATGTAATAATACTATCCTTATCCCTGTATGTACAGTGCCACCGTCACTGTCAGTGCTATGTAATAATACTATCCTTATCCCTGTATGTACAGCGCCACCGTCACTGTCAGTGCTATGTAATAATACTTTCCTTATTCCTGTATGTACAGCGCCCCCTGTATGTACAGCGCCTCCGTCACTGTCAGTGCTATGTAATAATATTATCCTTATCCCTGTATGTACAGCGCCTCCGTCACTGTCAGTGCTATGTAATAATACTATCCTTATCCCTGTATGTACAGCGCTGCGGTCACTGTCAGTGCTATGTAATAATACTATTCTTATCCCTGTATGTACAGCGCCGCCGTCACTGTCAGTGCTATGTAATACTATCCTTATCCCTGTATGTACAGCTCCGCCGTCACTGTCAGTTCTATGTAATACTATCCTTATCCCTGTATGTACAGCGCCGCCGTCACTGTCACTGCTATGTAATTACACTATCCTTAACCCTGTATGTACAGTGCCGCCATCACTGTCAGTGCTATGTAATAATAATATCCTTATCCCTGTATGTACAGCGCCGCCGTCACTGTCAGTGCTAAGTAATACTATCCTTATCCCTGTATGTACAGCGCCGCCGTCACTGTCAGTGCTGTGTAATACTATCCTTATCCCTGTATGTACAGCGTCGCCGTCACTGTCAGTGCTATGTAATACTATCCTTATCCCTGTATGTACAGCACCGCGTCACTGTCAGTGCTATGTAAAACTATCCTTATCCCTGTGTGTACAGCGCCTCCGTCACTGTCACTGCTATGTAATGATACTTTCCTTATCCCTGTATGTACAGCGCCGCCGTCACTGTCAGTGCTATGCAATAATAATATCCTTATCCCTGTATGTACAGCGCCGCCGTCACTGTCAGTGCTATGTAATACTATCCTTATCCCTGTATGTACAGCGCCGCGTCACTGTCAGTGCTATGTAATACTATCCTTATCCCTGTGTGTACAGCGCCGCCGTCACTGTCAGTGCTATGTAATAATACTATCCTTATCCCTGTATGTACAGTGCCACCGTCACTGTAAGTGCTATGTAATAATACTATCCTTATCCCTGTATGTACAGCGCCACCGTCACTGTCAGTGCTATGTAATAATACTATCCTTATTCCTGTATGTACAGCGCCCCCTGTATGTACAGCGCCGCCGTCACTGTCAGTTCTATGTAATACTATCCTTATCCCTGTATGTACAGCGCCGCCGTCACTGTCACTGCTATGTAATAATACTATCCTTATCCTTGTATGTACAGCGCCGCCGTCACTGTCAGTGCTATGCGAATAATAATATCCTTATCCCTGTATGTACAGCGCCGCCGTCACTGTCAGTGCTATGTAATACTATCCTTATCCCTGTATGTACAGCGCCGCCGTCACTGTCAGTGCTGTGTAATACTATCCTTATCCCTGTATTTACAGCACCGCCGTCACTGTCAGTGCTATGTAATACTATCCTTATCCCTGTATGTACAGCGCCGCGTCACTGTCAGTGCTATGTAATACTATCCTTATCCCTGTGTGTACAGCGCCGCCGTCACTGTCAGTGCTATGTAATAATACTATCCTTATCCCTGTATGTACAGTGCCACCGTCACTGTCAGTGCTATGTAATAATACTATCCTTATCCCTGTATGTACAGCGCCACCGTCACTGTCAGTGCTATGTAATAATACTATCCTTATTCCTGTATGTACAGCGCCCCCTGTATGTACAGCGCCTCCGTCACTGTCAGTGCTATGTAATAATATTATCCTTATCCCTGTATGTACAGCGCCTCCGTCACTGTCAGTGCTATGTAATAATACTATCCTTATCCCTGTATGTACAGCGCTGCGGTCACTGTCAGTGCTATGTAATAATACTATTCTTATCCCTGTATGTACAGCGCCGCCGTCACTGTCAGTGCTATGTAATACTATCCTTATCCCTGTATGTACAGCGCCGCCGTCACTGTCAGTTCTATGTAATACTATCCTTATCCCTGTATGTACAGCGCCGCCGTCACTGTCACTGCTATGTAATTACACTATCCTTAACCCTGTATGTACAGCGCCGCCATCACTGTCAGTGCTATGTAATAATAATATCCTTATCCCTGTATGTACAGCGCCGCCGTCACTGTCAGTGCTAAGTAATACTATCCTTATCCCTGTATGTACAGCGCCGCCGTCACTGTCAGTGCTGTGTAATACTATCCTTATCCCTGTATGTACAGCGTCGCCATCACTGTCAGGGCTATGTAATACTATCCTTATCCCTGTATGTACAGCACCGCGTCACTGTCAGTGCTATGTAAAACTATCCTTATCCCTGTGTGTACAGCGCCGCCATCACTGTCACTGCTATGTAATGATACTTTCCTTATCCCTGTATGTACAGCGCCGCCGTCACTGTCAGTGCTAGGCAATAATAATATCCTTATCCCTGTATGTACAGCGCCGCCGTCACTGTCAGTGCTATGTAATACTATCCTTATCCCTGTATGTACAGCGCCGCGTCACTGTCAGTGCTATGTAATACTATCCTTATCCCTGTGTGTACAGCGCCACCGTCACTGTCAGTTCTATGTAATACTATCCTTATCCCTGTATGTACAGCGCCACGTCACTGTCAGTGCTATGTGATAATACTATCCTTATCCTTGTATGTACAGCGCTGCCGTCACTGTCAGTGCTATGCGAATAATAATATCCTTGTCCCTGTATGTACAGCGCCGCCGTCACTGTCAGTGCTATGTAATACTTTCCTTAACCCTGTATGTACAGCGCCGCCGTCACTGTCAGTGCTGTGTAATACTATCCTTATCCCTGTATTTACAGCACCGCCATCACTGTCAGTGCTATGTAATACTATCCTTATCCCTGTATGTACAGCGCCGCGTCACTGTCAGTGCTATGTAATACTATCCTTATCCCTGTGTGTACAGCGCCGCCGTCACTGTCAGTGCTATGTAATAATACTATCCTTATCCCTGTATGTACAGTGCCACCGTCACTGTCAGTGCTATGTAATAATACTATCCTTATCCCTGTATGTACAGCGCCACCGTCACTGTCAGTGCTATGTAATAATACTATCCTTATTCCTGTATGTACAGCGCCCCCTGTATGTACAGCGCCTCCGTCACTGTCAGTGCTATGTAATAATATTATCCTTATCCCTGTATGTACAGCGCCTCCGTCACTGTCAGAGATATGTAATAATACTATCCTTATCCCTGTATGTACAGCGCTGCGGTCACTGTCAGTGCTATGTAATAATACTATTCTTATCCCTGTATGTACAGCGTCGCCGTCACTGTCAGTGCTATGTAATACTATCCTTATCCCTGTATGTACAGCACCGCGTCACTGTCAGTGCTATGTAAAACTATCCTTATCCCTGTGTGTACAGCGCCTCCGTCACTGTCACTGCTATGTAATGATACTTTCCTTATCCCTGTATGTACAGCGCCGCCGTCACTGTCAGTGCTATGCAATAATAATATCCTTATCCTTGTATGTACAGCGCCGCCGTCACTGTCAGTGCTATGTAATACTATCCTTATCCCTGTATGTACAGCGCCGCGTCACTGTCAGTGCTATGTAATACTATCCTTATCCCTGTGTGTACAGCGCCGCCGTCACTGTCAGTGCTATGTATTAATACTATCCTTATCCCTGTATGTACAGTGCCACCGTCACTGTAAGTGCTATGTAATAATACTATCCTTATCCCTGTATGTACAGCGCCACCGTCACTGTCAGTGCTATGTAATAATACTATCCTTATTCCTGTATGTACAGCGCCCCCTGTATGTACAGCGCCGCCGTCACTGTCAGTTCTATGTAATACTATCCTTATCCCTGTATGTACAGCGCCGCCGTCACTGTCACTGCTATGTAATAATACTATCCTTATCCTTGTATGTACAGCGCCGCCGTCACTGTCAGTGCTATGCGAATAATAATATCCTTATCCCTGTATGTACAGCGCCGCCGTCACTGTCAGTGCTATGTAATACTATCCTTATCCCTGTATGTACAGCGCCGCGTCACTGTCAGTGCTATGTAATACTATCCTTATCCCTGTGTGTACAGCGCCGCCGTCACTGTCAGTGCTATGTAATAATACTATCCTTATCCCTGTATGTACAGTGCCACCGTCACTGTCAGTGCTATGTAATAATACTATCCTTATCCCTGTATGTACAGCGCCACCGTCACTGTCAGTGCTATGTAATAATACTATCCTTATTCCTGTATGTACAGCGCCCCCTGTATGTACAGCGCCTCCGTCACTGTCAGTGCTATGTAATAATATTATCCTTATCCCTGTATGTACAGCGCCTCCGTCACTGTCAGTGCTATGTAATAATACTATCCTTATCCCTGTATGTACAGCGCTGCGGTCACTGTCAGTGCTATGTAATAATACTATTCTTATCCCTGTATGTACAGCGCCGCCGTCACTGTCAGTGCTATGTAATACTATCCTTATCCCTGTATGTACAGCTCCGCCGTCACTGTCAGTTCTATGTAATACTATCCTTATCCCTGTATGTACAGCGCCGCCGTCACTGTCACTGCTATGTAATTACACTATCCTTAACCCTGTATGTACAGTGCCGCCATCACTGTCAGTGCTATGTAATAATAATATCCTTATCCCTGTATGTACAGCGCCGCCGTCACTGTCAGTGCTAAGTAATACTATCCTTATCCCTGTATGTACAGCGCCGCTGTCACTGTCAGTGCTGTGTAATACTATCCTTATCCCTGTATGTACAGCGTCGCCGTCACTGTCAGTGCTATGTAATACTATCCTTATCCCTGTATGTACAGCACCGCGTCACTGTCAGTGCTATGTAAAACTATCCTTATCCCTGTGTGTACAGCGCCTCCGTCACTGTCACTGCTATGTAATGATACTTTCCTTATCCCTGTATGTACAGCGCCGCCGTCACTGTCAGTGCTATGCAATAATAATATCCTTATCCCTGTATGTACAGCGCCGCCGTCACTGTCAGTGCTATGTAATACTATCCTTATCCCTGTATGTACAGCGCCGCGTCACTGTCAGTGCTATGTAATACTATCCTTATCCCTGTGTGTACAGCGCCGCCGTCACTGTCAGTGCTATGTAATAATACTATCCTTATCCCTGTATGTACAGTGCCACCGTCACTGTAAGTGCTATGTAATAATACTATCCTTATCCCTGTATGTACAGCGCCACCGTCACTGTCAGTGCTATGTAATAATACTATCCTTATTCCTGTATGTACAGCGCCCCCTGTATGTACAGCGCCGCCGTCACTGTCAGTTCTATGTAATACTATCCTTATCCCTGTATGTACAGCGCCGCCGTCACTGTCACTGCTATGTAATAATACTATCCTTATCCTTGTATGTACAGCGCCGCCGTCACTGTCAGTGCTATGCGAATAATAATATCCTTATCCCTGTATGTACAGCGCCGCCGTCACTGTCAGTGCTATGTAATACTATCCTTATCCCTGTATGTACAGCGCCGCCGTCACTGTCAGTGCTGTGTAATACTATCCTTATCCCTGTATTTACAGCACCGCCGTCACTGTCAGTGCTATGTAATACTATCCTTATCCCTGTATGTACAGCGCCGCGTCACTGTCAGTGCTATGTAATACTATCCTTATCCCTGTGTGTACAGCGCCGCCGTCACTGTCAGTGCTATGTAATAATACTATCCTTATCCCTGTATGTACAGTGCCACCGTCACTGTCAGTGCTATGTAATAATACTATCCTTATCCCTGTATGTACAGCGCCACCGTCACTGTCAGTGCTATGTAATAATACTATCCTTATTCCTGTATGTACAGCGCCCCCTGTATGTACAGCGCCTCCGTCACTGTCAGTGCTATGTAATAATATTATCCTTATCCCTGTATGTACAGCGCTGCCGTCACTGACAGTGCTATGTAATACTATCCCTATCCCTGTATGTACAGCGCCGCCGTCACTGTTACTGCTATGTAATAATACTATCCTTATCCCTGTATGTACAGCGCCGCCGTCACTGTCAGTGCTATGTAATAATAATATCCTTATATCTGTATGTACAGCGCCGCCGTCACTGTCAGTGCTATGTAATACTATCCTTATCCCTGTATGTACAATTACATAGCACTGACAGTAACGGCGGTGTTGAACATACAGGGATAAGAATAGTATTATTGCATAGCAGTGACAGTGACGGTGGCGCTGTACATACAGGGATAAGGATAGTATTATTACATAGCAGTGACAGTGACGGCGGCACTGTAGATACAGGGATAAGGATAGTATTACATAGCACTGACAGTGATGGCGGCGACCTGTAAAGAGCAAATCTGTGGCAATAACAGGGGTGGAGAAAAGTACTTTCAACCCACTGACAGTGATGGCGGCGCTGTACATACAGGGATAAGGATAGTATTATTACATAGCACTGACAGTGACGGCGGCGCTGTACATACAGGGATAAGGATAGTATTATTACATAGCAGTGACAGCGCCGCCGTCACTGTCAGTGCTATGTAATAATACTATCTTTCCCTGTATGTACAGCGCCGCCGTCACTGTCAGTGCTATGTAATAATACTATCCTTATCCCTGTATGTACAGCGCCGCCGTCACTGTCAGTGCTATGTAATAATACTATCCTTATCCCTGTATGTACAGCGCCGCCGTCACTGTCACTGCTATGTAATTACACTATCCTTAACCCTGTATGTACAGGGCCGCCATCACTGTCAGTGCTATGTAATAATAATATCCTTATCCCTGTATGTACAGCGCCGCCGTCACTGTCAGTGCTAAGTAATACTATCCTTATCCCTGTATGTACAGCGCCGCCGTCACTGTCAGTGCTGTGTAATACTATCCTTATCCCTGTATGTACAGCGTCGCCGTCACTGTCAGTGCTATGTAATACTATCCTTATCCCTGTATGTACAGCACCGCGTCACTATCAGTGCTATGTAAAACTATCCTTATCCCTGTGTGTACAGCGCCTCCGTCACTGTCACTGCTATGTAATGATACTTTCCTTATCCCTGTATGTACAGCGCCGCCGTCACTGTCAGTGCTATGCAATAATAATATCCTTGTCCCTGTATGTACAGCGCCGCCGTCACTGTCAGTGCTATGTAATACTATCCTTATCCCTGTATGTACAGCGCCGCGTCACTGTCAGTGCTATGTAATACTATCCTTATCCCTGTGTGTACAGCGCCGCCGTCACTGTCAGTGCTATGTAATAATACTATCCTTATCCCTGTATGTACAGTGCCACCGTCACTGTAAGTGCTATGTAATAATACTATCCTTATCCCTGTATGTACAGCGCCACCGTCACTGTCAGTGCTATGTAATAATACTATCCTTATTCCTGTATGTACAGCGCCCCCTGTATGTACAGCGCCGCCGTCACTGTCAGTTCTATGTAATACTATCCTTATCCCTGTATGTACAGCGCCGCCGTCACTGTCACTGCTATGTAATAATACTATCCTTATCCTTGTATGTACAGCGCCGCCGTCACTGTCAGTGCTATGCGAATAATAATATCCTTATCCCTGTATGTACAGCGCCGCCGTCACTGTCAGTGCTATGTAATACTATCCTTATCCCTGTATGTACAGCGCCGCCGTCACTGTCAGTGCTGTGTAATACTATCCTTATCCCTGTATTTACAGCACCGCCGTCACTGTCAGTGCTATGTAATACTATCCTTATCCCTGTATGTACAGCGCCGCGTCACTGTCAGTGCTATGTAATACTATCCTTATCCCTGTGTGTACAGCGCCGCCGTCACTGTCAGTGCTATGTAATAATACTATCCTTATCCCTGTATGTACAGTGCCACCGTCACTGTCAGTGCTATGTAATAATACTATCCTTATCCCTGTATGTACAGCGCCACCGTCACTGTCAGTGCTATGTAATAATACTATCCTTATTCCTGTATGTACAGCGCCCCCTGTATGTACAGCGCCTCCGTCACTGTCAGTGCTATGTAATAATATTATCCTTATCCCTGTATGTACAGCGCCTCCGTCACTGTCAGTGCTATGTAATAATACTATCCTTATCCCTGTATGTACAGCGCTGCGGTCACTGTCAGTGCTATGTAATAATACTATTCTTATCCCTGTATGTACAGCGCCGCCGTCACTGTCAGTGCTATGTAATACTATCCTTATCCCTGTATGTACAGCGCCGCCGTCACTGTCAGTTCTATGTAATACTATCCTTATCCCTGTATGTACAGCGCCGCCGTCACTGTCACTGCTATGTAATTACACTATCCTTAACCCTGTATGTACAGCGCCGCCATCACTGTCAGTGCTATGTAATAATAATATCCTTATCCCTGTATGTACAGCGCCGCCGTCACTGTCAGTGCTAAGTAATACTATCCTTATCCCTGTATGTACAGCGCCGCCGTCACTGTCAGTGCTGTGTAATACTATCCTTATCCCTGTATGTACAGCGTCGCCGTCACTGTCAGTGCTATGTAATACTATCCTTATCCCTGTATGTACAGCACCGCGTCACTGTCAGTGCTATGTAAAACTATCCTTATCCCTGTGTGTACAGCGCCGCCGTCACTGTCAGTGCTAGGCAATAATAATATCCTTATCCCTGTATGTACAGCGCCGCCGTCACTGTCAGTGCTATGTAATACTATCCTTATCCCTGTATGTACAGCGCCGCGTCACTGTCAGTGCTATGTAATACTATCCTTATCCCTGTGTGTACAGCGCCACCGTCACTGTCAGTTCTATGTAATACTATCCTTATCCCTGTATGTACAGCGCCACGTCACTGTCAGTGCTATGTGATAATACTATCCTTATCCTTGTATGTACAGCGCCGCCGTCACTGTCAGTGCTATGCGAATAATAATATCCTTGTCCCTGTATGTACAGCGCCACGTCACTGTCAGTGCTATGTGATAATACTATCCTTATCCTTGTATGTACAGCGCCGCCGTCACTGTCAGTGCTATGCGAATAATAATATCCTTGTCCCTGTATGTACAGCGCCGCCGTCACTGTCAGTGCTGTGTAATACTATCCTTAGGGATAAGGAAAGTATCATTACATAGCAGTGACAGTGACGGAGGCGCTGTACACACAGGGATAAGGATAGTTTTACATAGCACTGACAGTGACGCGGTGCTGTACATACAGGGATAAGGATAGTATTACATAGCACTGACAGTGACGGCGACGCTGTACATACAGGGATAAGGATAGTATTACACAGCACTGACAGTGACGGCGGCGCTGTACATACAGGGATAAGGATAGTATTACATAGCACTGACAGTGACGGCGGCGCTGTACATACAGGGATAAGGATATTATTATTCGCATAGCACTGACAGTGACGGCGGCGCTGTACATACAAGGATAAGGATAGTATTATTACATAGCAGTGACAGTGACGGCGGCGCTGTACATACAGGGATAAGGATAGTATTACATAGAACTGACAGTGACGGCGGCGCTGTACATACAGGGGGCGCTGTACATACAGGAATAAGGATAGTATTATTACATAGCACTGACAGTGACGGTGGCGCTGTACATACAGGGATAAGGATAGTATTATTACATAGCACTTACAGTGACGGTGGCACTGTACATACAGGGATAAGGATAGTATTATTACATAGCACTGACAGTGACGGCGGCGCTGTACACACAGGGATAAGGATAGTATTACATAGCACTGACAGTGACGCGGCGCTGAACATACAGGGATAAGGATAGTATTACATAGCACTGACAGTGACGGCGACGCTGTACATACAGGGATAAGGATAGTATTACACAGCACTGACAGTGACGGCGGCGCTGTACATACAGGGATAAGGATAGTATTACTTAGCACTGACAGTGACGGCGGCGCTGTACATACAGGGATAAGGATATTATTATTACATAGCACTGACAGTGATGGCGGCCCTGTACATACAGGCTTAAGGATAGTGTAATTACATAGCAGTGACAGTGACGGCGGCGCTGTACATACAGGGATAAGGATAGTATTATTACATAGCACTGACAGTGACGGCGGCGCTGTACATACAGGGATAAGGATAGTATTATTACATAGCACTGACAGTGACGGCGGCGCTGTACATACAGGGAAAGATAGTATTATTACATAGCACTGACAGTGACGGCGGCGCTGTCACTGCTATGTAATAATACTATCCTTATCCCTGTATGTACAGCGCCGCCGTCACTGTCAGTGCTATGTAATAATACTATCCTTATCCCTGTATGTACAGCGCCGCCATCACTGTCAGTGGGTTGAAAGTACTTTTCTCCACCCCTGTTATTGCCACAGATTTGCTCTTTACAGGTCGCCGCCATCACTGTCAGTGCTATGTAATACTATCCTTATCCCTGTATCTACAGTGCCGCCGTCACTGTCACTGCTATGTAATAATACTATCCTTATCCCTGTATGTACAGCGCCACCGTCACTGTCACTGCTATGCAATAATACTATTCTTATCCCTGTATGTTCAACACCGCCGTTACTGTCAGTGCTATGTAATTGTACATACAGGGATAAGGATAGTATTACATAGCACTGACAGTGACGGCGGCGCTGTACATACAGATATAAGGATATTATTATTACATAGCACTGACAGTGACGGCGGCGCTGTACATACAGGGATAAGGATAGTATTATTACATAGCAGTAACAGTGACGGCGGCGCTGTACATACAGGGATAGGGATAGTATTACATAGCACTGTCAGTGACGGCAGCGCTGTACATACAGGGATAAGGATAATATTATTACATAGCACTGACAGTGACGGAGGCGCTGTACATACAGGGGGCGCTGTACATACAGGAATAAGGATAGTATTATTACATAGCACTGACAGTGACGGTGGCGCTGTACATACAGGGATAAGGATAGTATTATTACATAGCACTGACAGTGACGGTGGCACTGTACATACAGGGATAAGGATAGTATTATTACATAGCACTGACAGTGACGGCGGCGCTGTACACACAGGGATAAGGATAGTATTACATAGCACTGACAGTGACGCGGCGCTGTACATACAGGGATAAGGATAGTATTACATAGCACTGACAGTGACGGCGGTGCTGTAAATACAGGGATAAGGATAGTATTACACAGCACTGACAGTGACGGCGGCGCTGTACATACAGGGATAAGGATAGTATTACATAGCACTGACAGTGACGGCGGCGCTGTACATACAGGGATAAGGATATTATTATTCGCATAGCACTGACAGTGACGGCGGCGCTGTACATACAAGGATAAGGATAGTATTATTACATAGCAGTGACAGTGACGGCGGCGCTGTACATACAGGGATAAGGATAGTATTACATAGAACTGACAGTGACGGCGGCGCTGTACATACAGGGGGCGCTGTACATACAGGAATAAGGATAGTATTATTACATAGCACTGACAGTGACGTTGGCGCTGTACATACAGGGATAAGGATAGTATTATTACATAGCACTTACAGTGACGGTGGCACTGTACATACAGGGATAAGGATAGTATTATTACATAGCACTGACAGTGACGGCGGCGCTGTACACACAGGGATAAGGATAGTATTACATAGCACTGACAGTGACGCGGCGCTGTACATACAGGGATAAGGATAGTATTACATAGCACTGACAGTGACGGCGGCGCTGTACATACAGGGATAAGGATATTATTATTGCATAGCACTGACAGTGACGGCGGCGCTGTACATACAGGGATAAGGAAAGTATCATTACATAGCAGTGACAGTGACGGAGGCGCTGTACACACAGGGATAAGGATAGTTTTACATAGCACTGACAGTGACGCGGTGCTGTACATACAGGGATAAGGATAGTATTACATAGCACTGACAGTGACGGCGACGCTGTACATACAGGGATAAGGATAGTATTACACAGCACTGACAGTGACGGCGGCGCTGTACATACAGGGATAAGGATAGTATTACTTAGCACTGACAGTGACGGCGGCGCTGTACATACAGGGATAAGGATATTATTATTACATAGCACTGACAGTGATGGCGGCACTGTACATACAGGGTTAAGGATAGTGTAATTACATAGCAGTGACAGTGACGGCGGCGCTGTACATACAGGGATAAGAATAGTATTATTACATAGCACTGACAGTGACCGCAGCGCTGTACATACAGGGATAAGGATAGTATTATTACATAGCACTGACAGTGACGGAGGCGCTGTACATACAGGGATAAGGATAATATTATTACATAGCACTGACAGTGACGGTGGCACTGTACATACAGGGATAAGGATAGTATTATTACATAGCACTGACAGTGACGGCGGCGCTGTACACACAGGGATAAGGATAGTATTACATAGCACTGACAGTGACGCGGCGCTGTACATACAGGGATAAGGATAGTATTACATAGCACTGACAGTGACGGCGGCGCTGTACATACAGGGATAAGGATATTATTATTCGCATAGCACTGACAGTGACGGCGGCGCTGTACATACAAGGATAAGGATAGTATTATTACATAGCAGTGACAGTGACGGCGGCGCTGTACATACAGGGATAAGGATAGTATTACATAGAACTGACAGTGACGGCGGCGCTGTACATACAGGGGGCGCTGTACATACAGGAATAAGGATAGTATTATTACATAGCACTGACAGTGACGGTGGCGCTGTACATACAGGGATAAGGATAGTATTATTACATAGCACTTACAGTGACGGTGGCACTGTACATACAGGGATAAGGATAGTATTATTACATAGCACTGACAGTGACGGCGGCGCTGTACACACAGGGATAAGGATAGTATTACATAGCACTGACAGTGACGCGGCGCTGTACATACAGGGATAAGGATAGTATTACATAGCACTGACAGTGACGGCGGCGCTGTACATACAGGGATAAGGATATTATTATTGCATAGCACTGACAGTGACGGCGGCGCTGTACATACAGGGATAAGGAAAGTATCATTACATAGCAGTGACAGTGACGGAGGCGCTGTACACACAGGGATAAGGATAGTTTTACATAGCACTGACAGTGACGCGGTGCTGTACATACAGGGATAAGGATAGTATTACATAGCACTGACAGTGACGGCGACGCTGTACATACAGGGATAAGGATAGTATTACACAGCACTGACAGTGACGGCGGCGCTGTACATACAGGGATAAGGATAGTATTACTTAGCACTGACAGTGACGGCGGCGCTGTACATACAGGGATAAGGATATTATTATTACATAGCACTGACAGTGATGGCGGCGCTGTACATACAGGGTTAAGGATAGTGTAATTACATAGCAGTGACAGTGACGGCGGCGCTGTACATACAGGGATAAGGATAGTATTACATAGAACTGACAGTGACGGCGGCGCTGTACATACAGGGATAAGGATAGTATTACATAGCACTGACAGTGACGGCGGCGCTGTACATACAGGGATAAGAATAGTATTATTACATAGCACTGACAGTGACCGCAGCGCTGTACATACAGGGATAAGGATAGTATTATTACATAGCAGTGACAGTGACGGCGGCACTGTAGATACAGGGATAAGGATAGTATTACATAGCACTGACAGTGATGGCGGCGACCTGTAAAGAGCAAATCTGTGGCAATAACAGGGGTGGAGAAAAGTACTTTCAACCCACTGACAGTGATGGCGGGGCTGTACATACAGGGATAAGGATAGTATTATTACATAGCACTGACAGTGACGGCGGCGCTGTACATACAGGGATAAGGATAGTATTATTACATAGCAGTGACAGCGCCGCCGTCACTGTCAGTGCTATGTAATAATACTATCTTTCCCTGTATGTACAGCGCCGCCGTCACTGTCAGTGCTATGTAATAATACTATCCTTATCCCTGTATGTACAGCGCCGCCGTCACTGTCAGTGCTATGTAATAATACTATCCTTATCCCTGTATGTACAGCGCCGCCGTCACTGTCACTGCTATGTAATTACACTATCCTTAACCCTGTATGTACAGGGCCGCCATCACTGTCAGTGCTATGTAATAATAATATCCTTATCCCTGTATGTACAGCGCCACCGTCACTGTCAGTGCTAAGTAATACTATCCTTATCCCTGTATGTACAGCGCCGCCGTCACTGTCAGTGCTGTGTAATACTATCCTTATCCCTGTATGTACAGCGTCGCCGTCACTGTCAGTGCTATGTAATACTATCCTTATCCCTGTATGTACAGCGCCGCGTCACTGTCAGTGCTATGTAATACTATCCTTATCCCTGTGTGTACAGCGCCGCCGTCACTGTCAGTGCTATGTAATAATACTATCCTTATCCCTGTATGTACAGTGCCACCGTCACTGTAAGTGCTATGTAATAATACTATCCTTATCCCTGTATGTACAGCGCCACCGTCACTGTCAGTGCTATGTAATAATACTATCCTTATTCCTGTATGTACAGCGCCCCCTGTATGTACAGCGCCGCCGTCACTGTCAGTTCTATGTAATACTATCCTTATCCCTGTATGTACAGCGCCGCCGTCACTGTCACTGCTATGTAATAATACTATCCTTATCCTTGTATGTACAGCGCCGCCGTCACTGTCAGTGCTATGCGAATAATAATATCCTTATCCCTGTATGTACAGCGCCGCCGTCACTGTCAGTGCTATGTAATACTATCCTTATCCCTGTATGTACAGCGCCGCCGTCACTGTCAGTGCTGTGTAATACTATCCTTATCCCTGTATGTACAGCGTCGCCGTCACTGTCAGTGCTATGTAATACTATCCTTATCCCTGTATGTACAGCACCGCGTCACTGTCAGTGCTATGTAAAACTATCCTTATCCAAGTGTGTACAGCGCCTCCGTCACTGTCACTGCTATGTAATGATACTTTCCTTATCCCTAAGGATAGTATTACACAGCACTGACAGTGACGGCGGCGCTGTACATACAGGGTTAAGGATAGTATTACATAGCACTGACAGTGACGGCGGCGCTGTACATACAGGGACAAGGATATTATTATTCGCATAGCACTGACAGTGACGGCGGCGCTGTACATACAAGGATAAGGATAGTATTATCACATAGCACTGACAGTGACGTGGCGCTGTACATACAGGGATAAGGATAGTATTACATAGAACTGACAGTGACGGTGGCGCTGTACACACAGGGATAAGGATAGTATTACATAGCACTGACAGTGACGCGGCGCTGTACATACAGGGATAAGGATAGTATTACATAGCACTGACAGTGACGGCGGCGCTGTACATACAGGGATAAGGATATTATTATTGCCTAGCACTGACAGTGACGGCGGCGCTGTACATACAGGGATAAGGAAAGTATCATTACATAGCAGTGACAGTGACGGCGGCGCTGTACACACAGGGATAAGGATAGTTTTACATAGCACTGACAGTGACGCGGTGCTGTACATACAGGGATAAGGATAGTATTACATAGCACTGACAGTGACGGCGACGCTGTACATACAGGGATAAGGATAGTATTACACAGCACTGACAGTGACGGCGGCGCTGTACATACAGGGATAAGGATAGTATTACTTAGCACTGACAGTGACGGCGGCGCTGTACATACAGGGATAAGGATATTATTATTACATAGCACTGACAGTGATGGCGGCGCTGTACATACAGGGTTAAGGATAGTGTAATTACATAGCAGTGACAGTGACGGCGGCGCTGTACATACAGGGATAAGGATAGTATTACATAGAACTGACAGTGACGGCGGCGCTGTACATACAGGGATAAGGAGAGTATTACATAGCACTGACAGTGACGGCGGCGCTGTACATACAGGGATAAGAATAGTATTATTACATAGCACTGACAGTGACCGCAGCGCTGTACATACAGGGATAAGGATAGTATTATTACATAGCACTGACAGTGACGGAGGCGCTCTACATACAGGGATAAGGATAATATTATTACATAGCACTGACAGTGACGGAGGCGCTGTACATACAGGGGGCGCTGTACATACAGGAATAAGGATAGTATTATTACATAGCACTAACAGTGACGGTGGCGCTGTACATACAGGGATAAGGATAGTATTATTACATAGCACTGACAGTGACGGTGGCACTGTACATACAGGGATAAGGATAGTATTATTACATAGCACTGACAGTGACGGCAGCGCTGTACACACAGGGATAAGGATAGTATTACATAGCACTGACAGTGACGCGGCGCTGTACATACAGGGATAAGGATAGTATTACATAGCACTGACAGTGACGGCGGTGCTGTAAATACAGGGATAAGGATAGTATTACACAGCACTGACAGTGACGGCGGCGCTGTACATACAGGGATAAGGATAGTATTACATAGCACTGACAGTGACGGCGGCGCTGTACATACAGGGATAAGGATATTATTATTCGCATAGCACTGACAGTGACGGCGGCGCTGTACATACAAGGATAAGGATAGTATTATTACATAGCAGTGACAGTGACGGCGGCGCTGTACATACAGGGATAAGGATAGTATTACATAGAACTGACAGTGACGGCGGCGCTGTACATACAGGGGGCGCTGTACATACAGGAATAAGGATAGTATTATTACATAGCACTGACAGTGACGGTGGCGCTGTACATACAGGGATAAGGATAGTATTATTACATAGCACTTACAGTGACGGTGGCACTGTACATACAGGGATAAGGATAGTATTATTACATAGCACTGACAGTGACGGCGGCGCTGTACACACAGGGATAAGGATAGTATTACATAGCACTGACAGTGACGCGGCGCTGTACATACAGGGATAAGGATAGTATTACATAGCACTGACAGTGACGGCGGCGCTGTACATACAGGGATAAGGATATTATTATTGCATAGCACTGACAGTGACGGCGGCGCTGTACATACAGGGATAAGGAAAGTATCATTACATAGCAGTGACAGTGACGGAGGCGCTGTACACACAGGGATAAGGATAGTTTTACATAGCACTGACAGTGACGCGGTGCTGTACATACAGGGATAAGGATAGTATTACATAGCACTGACAGTGACGGCGACGCTGTACATACAGGGATAAGGATAGTATTACACAGCACTGACAGTGACGGCGGCGCTGTACATACAGGGATAAGGATAGTATTACTTAGCACTGACAGTGACGGCGGCGCTGTACATACAGGGATAAGGATATTATTATTACATAGCACTGACAGTGATGGCGGCCCTGTACATACAGGGTTAAGGATAGTGTAATTACATAGCAGTGACAGTGACGGCGGCGCTGTACATACAGGGATAAGGATAGTATTATTACATAGCACTGACAGTGACGGCGGCGCTGTACATACAGGGATAAGGATAGTATTATTACATAGCACTGACAGTGACGGCGGCGCTGTACATACAGGGAAAGATAGTATTATTACATAGCACTGACAGTGACGGCGGCGCTGTCACTGCTATGTAATAATACTATCCTTATCCCTGTATGTACAGCGCCGCCGTCACTGTCAGTGCTATGTAATAATACTATCCTTATCCCTGTATGTACAGCGCCGCCATCACTGTCAGTGGGTTGAAAGTACTTTTCTCCACCCCTGTTATTGCCACAGATTTGCTCTTTACAGGTCGCCGCCATCACTGTCAGTGCTATGTAATACTATCCTTATCCCTGTATCTACAGTGCCGCCGTCACTGTCACTGCTATGTAATAATACTATCCTTATCCCTGTATGTACAGCGCCACCGTCACTGTCACTGCTATGCAATAATACTATTCTTATCCCTGTATGTTCAACACCGCCGTTACTGTCAGTGCTATGTAATTGTACATACAGGGATAAGGATAGTATTACATAGCACTGACAGTGACGGCGGCGCTGTACATACAGATATAAGGATATTATTATTACATAGCACTGACAGTGACGGCGGCGCTGTACATACAGGGATAAGGATAGTATTATTACATAGCAGTAACAGTGACGGCGGCGCTGTACATACAGGGATAGGGATAGTATTACATAGCACTGTCAGTGACGGCAGCGCTGTACATACAGGGATAAGGATAATATTATTACATAGCACTGACAGTGACGGAGGCGCTGTACATACAGGGGGCGCTGTACATACAGGAATAAGGATAGTATTATTACATAGCACTGACAGTGACGGTGGCGCTGTACATACAGGGATAAGGATAGTATTATTACATAGCACTGACAGTGACGGTGGCACTGTACATACAGGGATAAGGATAGTATTATTACATAGCACTGACAGTGACGGCGGCGCTGTACACACAGGGATAAGGATAGTATTACATAGCACTGACAGTGACGCGGCGCTGTACATACAGGGATACGGATAGTATTACATAGCACTGACAGTGACGGCGGTGCTGTAAATACAGGGATAAGGATAGTATTACACAGCACTGACAGTGACGGCGGCGCTGTACATACAGGGATAAGGATAGTATTACATAGCACTGACAGTGACGGCGGCGCTGTACATACAGGGATAAGGATATTATTATTCGCATAGCACTGACAGTGACGGCGGCGCTGTACATACAAGGATAAGGATAGTATTATTACATAGCAGTGACAGTGACGGCGGCGCTGTACATACAGGGATAAGGATAGTATTACATAGAACTGACAGTGACGGCGGCGCTGTACATACAGGGGGCGCTGTACATACAGGAATAAGGATAGTATTATTACATAGCACTGACAGTGACGGTGGCGCTGTACATACAGGGATAAGGATAGTATTATTACATAGCACTTACAGTGACGGTGGCACTGTACATACAGGGATAAGGATAGTATTATTACATAGCACTGACAGTGACGGCGGCGCTGTACACACAGGGATAAGGATAGTATTACATAGCACTGACAGTGACGCGGCGCTGTACATACAGGGATAAGGATAGTATTACATAGCACTGACAGTGACGGCGGCGCTGTACATACAGGGATAAGGATATTATTATTGCATAGCACTGACAGTGACGGCGGCGCTGTACATACAGGGATAAGGAAAGTATCATTACATAGCAGTGACAGTGACGGAGGCGCTGTACACACAGGGATAAGGATAGTTTTACATAGCACTGACAGTGACGCGGTGCTGTACATACAGGGATAAGGATAGTATTACATAGCACTGACAGTGACGGCGACGCTGTACATACAGGGATAAGGATAGTATTACACAGCACTGACAGTGACGGCGGCGCTGTACATAAAGGGATAAGGATAGTATTACTTAGCACTGACAGTGACGGCGGCGCTGTACATACAGGGATAAGGATATTATTATTACATAGCACTGACAGTGATGGCGGCACTGTACATACAGGGTTAAGGATAGTGTAATTACATAGCAGTGACAGTGACGGCGGCGCTGTACATACAGGGATAAGGATAGTATTACATAGAACTGACAGTGACGGCGGAGCTGTACATACAGGGATAAGGATAGTATTACATAGCACTGACAGTGACGGCGGCGCTGTACATACAGGGATAAGAATAGTATTATTACATAGCACTGACAGTGACCGCAGCGCTGTACATACAGGGATAAGGATAGTATTATTACATAGCACTGACAGTGACGGAGGCGCTGTACATACAGGGATAAGGATAATATTATTACATAGCACTGACAGTGACGGAGGCGCTGTACATACAGGGGGCGCTGTACATACAGGAATAAGGATAGTATTATTACATAGCACTGACAGTGACGGTGGCGCTGTACATACAGGGATAAGGATAGTATTATTACATAGCACTGACAGTGACGGTGGCACTGTACATACAGGGATAAGGATAGTATTATTACATAGCACTGACAGTGACGGCGGCGCTGTACACACAGGGATAAGGATAGTATTACATAGCACTGACAGTGACGCGGCGCTGTACATACAGGGATAAGGATAGTATTACATAGCACTGACAGTGACGGCGGCGCTGTACATACAGGGATAAGGATATTATTATTCGCATAGCACTGACAGTGACGGCGGCGCTGTACATACAAGGATAAGGATAGTATTATTACATAGCAGTGACAGTGACGGCGGCGCTGTACATACAGGGATAAGGATAGTATTACATAGAACTGACAGTGACGGCGGCGCTGTACATACAGGGGGCGCTGTACATACAGGAATAAGGATAGTATTATTACATAGCACTGACAGTGACGGTGGCGCTGTACATACAGGGATAAGGATAGTATTATTACATAGCACTTACAGTGACGGTGGCACTGTACATACAGGGATAAGGATAGTATTATTACATAGCACTGACAGTGACGGCGGCGCTGTACACACAGGGATAAGGATAGTATTACATAGCACTGACAGTGACGCGGCGCTGAACATACAGGGATAAGGATAGTATTACATAGCACTGACAGTGACGGCGGCGCTGTACATACAGGGATAAGGATATTATTATTGCATAGCACTGACAGTGACGGCGGCGCTGTACATACAGGGATAAGGAAAGTATCATTACATAGCAGTGACAGTGACGGAGGCGCTGTACACACAGGGATAAGGATAGTTTTACATAGCACTGACAGTGACGCGGTGCTGTACATACAGGGATAAGGATAGTATTACATAGCACTGACAGTGACGGCGACGCTGTACATACAGGGATAAGAATAGTATTATTACATAGCACTGACAGTGACCGCAGCGCTGTACATACAGGGATAAGGATAGTATTATTACATAGCACTGACAGTGACGGAGGCGCTGTACATACAGGGATAAGGATAATATTATTACATAGCACTGACAGTGACGGAGGCGCTGTACATACAGGGGGCGCTGTACATACAGGAATAAGGATAGTATTATTACATAGCACTGACAGTGACGGTGGCGCTGTACATACAGGGATAAGGATAGTATTATTACATAGCACTGACAGTGACGGTGGCACTGTACATACAGGGATAAGGATAGTATTATTACATAGCACTGACAGTGACGGCGGCGCTGTACACACAGGGATAAGGATAGTATTACATAGCACTGACAGTGACGCGGCGCTGTACATACAGGGATAAGGATAGTATTACATAGCACTGACAGTGACGGCGGTGCTGTAAATACAGGGATAAGGATAGTATTACACAGCACTGACAGTGACGGCGGCGCTGTACATACAGGGTTAAGGAAAGTATTACATAGCACTGACAGTGACGGCGGCGCTGTACATACAGGGACAAGGATATTATTATTCGCATAGCACTGACAGTGACGGCGGCGCTGTACATACAAGGATAAGGATAGTATTATCACATAGCACTGACAGTGACGTGGCGCTGTACATACAGGGATAAGGATAGTATTACATAGAACTGACAGTGACGGTGGCGCTGTACACACAGGGATAAGGATAGTATTACATAGCACTGACAGTGACGCGGCGCTGTACATACAGGGATAAGGATAGTATTACATAGCACTGACAGTGACGGTGGCGCTGTACATACAGGGATAAGGATATTATTATTGCCTAGCACTGACAGTGACGGCGGCGCTGTACATACAGGGATAAGGAAAGTATCATTACATAGCAGTGACAGTGACGGCGGCGCTGTACACACAGGGATAAGGATAGTTTTACATAGCACTGACAGTGACGCGGTGCTGTACATACAGGGATAAGGATAGTATTACATAGCACTGACAGTGACGGCGACGCTGTACATACAGGGATAAGGATAGTATTACACAGCACTGACAGTGACGGCGGCGCTGTACATACAGGGATAAGGATAGTATTACTTAGCACTGACAGTGACGGCGGCGCTGTACATACAGGGATAAGGATATTATTATTACATAGCACTGACAGTGATGGCGGCGCTGTACATACAGGGTTAAGGATAGTGTAATTACATAGCAGTGACAGTGACGGCGGCGCTGTACATACAGGGATAAGGATAGTATTACATAGAACTGACAGTGACGGCGGCGCTGTACATACAGGGATAAGGATAGTATTACATAGTACTGACAGTGACGGCGGCGCTGTACATACAGGGATAAGAATAGTATTATTACATAGCACTGACAGTGACCGCAGCGCTGTACATACAGGGATAAGGATAGTATTATTACATAGCACTGACAGTGACGGAGGCGCTGTACATACAGGGATAAGGATAATATTATTACATAGCACTGACAGTGACGGAGGCGCTGTACATACAGGGGGCGCTGTACATACAGGAATAAGGATAGTATTATTACATAGCACTGACAGTGACGGTGGCGCTGTACATACAGGGATAAGGATAGTATTATTACATAGCACTGACAGTGACGGTGGCACTGTACATACAGGGATAAGGATAGTATTATTACATAGCACTGACAGTGACGGCGGCGCTGTACACACAGGGATAAGGATAGTATTACATTGCACTGACAGTGACGCGGCGCTGTACATACAGGGATAAGGATAGTATTACATAGCACTGACAGTGACGGCGGTGCTGTAAATACAGGGATAAGGATAGTATTACACAGCACTGACAGTGACGGCGGCGCTGTACATACAGGGATAAGGATAGTATTACATAGCACTGACAGTGACGGCGGCGCTGTACATACAGGGATAAGGATATTATTATTCGCATAGCACTGACAGTGACGGCGGCGCTGTACATACAAGGATAAGGATAGTATTATTACATAGCAGTGACCGTGACGGCGGCGCTGTACATACAGGGATAAGGATAGTATTACATAGAACTGACAGTGACGGCGGCGCTGTACATACAGGGGGCGCTGTACATACAGGAATAAGGATAGTATTATTACATAGCACTGACAGTGACGGTGGCGCTGTACATACAGGGATAAGGATAGTATTATTACATAGCACTTACAGTGACGGTGGCACTGTACATACAGGGATAAGGATAGTATTATTACATAGCACTGACAGTGACGGCGGCGCTGTACACACAGGGATAAGGATAGTATTACATAGCACTGACAGTGACGCGGCGCTGTACATACAGGGATAAGGATAGTATTACATAGCACTGACAGTGACGGCGGCGCTGTACATACAGGGATAAGGATATTATTATTGCATAGCACTGACAGTGACGGCGGCGCTGTACATACAGGGATAAGGAAAGTATCATTACATAGCAGTGACAGTGACGGAGGCGCTGTACACACAGGGATAAGGATAGTTTTACATAGCACTGACAGTGACGGCGACGCTGTACATACAGGGATAAGGATAGTATTACTTAGCACTGACAGTGACGGCGGCGCTGTACATACAGGGATAAGGATATTATTATTACATAGCACTGACAGTGATGGCGGCCCTGTACATACAGGGTTAAGGATAGTGTAATTACATAGCAGTGACAGTGACGGCGGCGCTGTACATACAGGGATAAGGATAGTATTACATAGAACTGACAGTGACGGCGGCGCTGTACATACAGGGATAAGGATAGTATTACATAGCACTGACAGTGACGGCGGCGCTGTACATACAGGGATAAGAATAGTATTATTACATAGCACTGACAGTGACCGCAGTGCTGTACATACAGGGATAAGGATAGTATTATTACATAGCACTGACAGTGACGGAGGCGCTGTACATACAGGGATAAGGATAATATTATTACATAGCACTGACAGTGACGGAGGCGCTGTACATACAGGGGGCGCTGTACATACAGGAATAAGGATAGTATTATTACATAGCACTGACAGTGACGGTGGCGCTGTACATACAGGGATAAGGATAGTATTATTACATAGCACTGACAGTGACGGTGGCACTGTACATACAGGGATAAGGATAGTATTATTACATAGCACTGACAGTGACGGCGGCGCTGTACACACAGGGATAAGGATAGTATTACATAGCACTGACAGTGACGCGGCGCTGTACATACAGGGATAAGGATAGTATTACATAGCACTGACAGTGACGGCGGTGCTGTAAATACAGGGATAAGGATAGTATTACACAGCACTGACAGTGACGGCGGCGCTGTACATACAGGGTTAAGGATAGTATTACATAGCACTGACAGTGACGGCGGCGCTGTACATACAGGGACAAGGATATTATTATTCGCATAGCACTGACAGTGACGGCGGCGCTGTACATACAAGGATAAGGATAGTATTATCACATAGCACTGACAGTGACGTGGCGCTGTACATACAGGGATAAGGATAGTATTACATAGAACTGACAGTGACGCGGCGCTGTACATACAGGGATAAGGATAGTATTACATAGAACTGACAGTGACGGTGGCGCTGTACACACAGGGATAAGGATAGTATTACATAGCACTGACAGTGACGCGGCGCTGTACATACAGGGATAAGGATAGTATTACATAGCACTGACAGTGACGGCGGCGCTGTACATACAGGGATAAGGATATTATTATTGCCTAGCACTGACAGTGACGGCGGCGCTGTACATACAGGGATAAGGAAAGTATCATTACATAGCAGTGACAGTGACGGCGGCGCTGTACACACAGGGATAAGGATAGTTTTACATAGCACTGACAGTGACGCGGTGCTGTACATACAGGGATAAGGATAGTATTACATAGCACTGACAGTGACGGCGACGCTGTACATACAGGGATAAGGATAGTATTACACAGCACTGACAGTGACGGCGGCGCTGTACATACAGGGATAAGGATAGTATTACTTAGCACTGACAGTGACGGCGGCGCTGTACATACAGGGATAAGGATATTATTATTACATAGCACTGACAGTGACGGCGGCGCTGTACATACAGGGTTAAGGATAGTGTTATTACATAGCAGTGACAGTGACGGCGGCGCTGTACATACAGGGATAAGGATAGTATTACATAGAACTGACAGTGACGGTGGCGCTGTACATACAGGGATAAGGATAGTATTACATAGCACTGACAGTGACGGCGGCGCTGTACATACAGGGATAAGAATAGTATTATTACATAGCACTGACAGTGACCGCGGCGCTGTACATACAGGGATAAGGATAGTATTATTACATAGCACTGACAGTGACGGTGGCGCTGTACATACAGGGATAAGTATAGTATTATTACATAGCACTGACAGTGACGGCGGCGCTGTACATACAGAGATAAGGATAGTATTATTGCATAGCAGTGACAGTGACGGCGGCACTGTACATACAGGGATAAGGATAGTATTATTACATAGCAGTGACAGTGACGGCGGCGCTGTAGATACAGTGATAAGGATAGTACTACATAGCACTGACAGTGACGGCGGCGCCCTGTAAAGGGCAAGTCTGTGGCAATAACAGGGGTGGAGAAAAGTACTTTCTACTCACTGACAGTGATGGCGGCGCTGTACATACAGGGATAAGGATAGTATTATTACATACCAGGCTCACTAATAAAGGTCAAGCCACTTGGCTGCCAGAATGCCCTGCTTCAGCACAGACCAGAAAGGCATTGTGATAAGCGTATCCCCGGTATAGTCAGGGGTTAATGGGAGTCGTCCCCGTCCCCCCAGTATACGGCCAGAACCATGGACCCGGTACTTGTGGTTCGGACTGTCTCCAACCAGCCATAATGTTGTGAGAGTGAAATTATGTCTAAGTCCAGCTTGGTACATTAGAAGCAACTCTGAAACTTAACCTAAGCGTTTTTCGAAGCTACTTTTTGGCTAACTTCTTATAGGAAGGTCTAGGAGCTCTGAAAATGAACGTGCGCGTCTTTCACTCTTCCCGAGGGACTTAGAAGAATTTTGTGATATTTTTTATTAAAATGGTGTATAAGGGTATATATATAAATATATTTTATGCACTATATATGAGCTGGCGATTTCTAAGTCTGTGGTTCCGAGAGGGGGTAACCAGGCTCACTAATAAAGGTCAAGCCACTTGGCTGCCAGAATGCCCTGCTTCAGCACAGACCAGAAAGGCATTGTGATAAGCGTATCCCCGGTATAGTCAGGGGTTAATGGGAGTCGTCCCCGTCCCCCCAGTATACGGCCAGAACCATGGACCCGGTACTTTTGGTTCGGACTGTCTCCAACCAGCATAATGTTGTGAGAGTGAAATTATGTCTAAGTCCAGCTTTGGTACATTAGAAGCAACTCTGAAACGTAACCTAAGCGTATTTCGAAGCTACTTTTTAGCTAACTTCTTATAGGAAGGTCTAGGAGCTCTGAAAATGAACGTGCGCGTCTTTCACTCTTCCCGAGGGACTTAGAAGAATTTTGTGATATTTTTTATTAAAATGGTGTATAAGGGTATATATATAAATATATTTTATGCACTGTATATGAGCTGGCGATTTCTAAGTCTGTGGTTCCGAGAGGGGGTAACCAGGCTCACTAATAAAGGTCAAGCCACTTGGCTGCCAGAATGCCCTGCTTCAGCACAGACCAGAAAGGCATTGTGATAAGCGTATCCCCGGTATAGTCAGGGGTTAATGGGAGTCGTCCCCGTCCCCCCAGTATACGGCCAGAACCATGGACCCGGTACTTGTGGTTCGGACTGTCTCCAACCAGCCATAATGTTGTGAGAGTGAAATTATGTCTAAGTCCAGCTTTGGTACATTAGAAGCAACTCTGAAACTTAACCTAAGCGTTTTTCGAAGCTACTTTTTGGCTAACTTCTTATAGGAAGGTCTAGGAGCTCTGAAAATGAACGTGCGCGTCTTTCACTCTTCCCGAGGGACTTAGAAGAATTTTGTGATATTTTTTATTAAAATGGTGTATAAGGGTATATATATAAATATATTTTATGCACTGTATATGAGCTGGCGATTTCTAAGTCTGTGGTTCCGAGAGGGGGTAACCAGGCTCACTAATAAAGGTCAAGCCACTTGGCTGCCAGAATGCCCTGCTTCAGCACAGACCAGAAAGGCATTGTGATAAGCATATCCCCGGTATAGTCAGGGGTTAATGGGAGTCGTCCCCGTCCCCCCAGTATACGGCCAGAACCATGGACCCGGTACTTGTGGTTCGGACTATCTCCAACCAGCCATAATGGTGTGAGAGTGAAATTATGTCTAAGTCCAGCTTTGGTACATTAGAAGCAACTCTGAAACTTAACCTAAGCGATTTTCAAAACTACTTTTTGGCTAACTTCTTATAGGAAGGTCTAGGAGCTCTGAAAATGAACGTGCGCGTCTTTCACTCTTCCCGAGGGACTTAGAGGAATTTTGTGATATTTTTTATTAAAATGGTGTATAAGGGTATATATATAAATATATTTTATGCACTGTATATGAGCTGGCGATTTCTAAGTCTGTGGTTCCGAGAGGGGGTAACCAGGCTCACTAATAAAGGTCAAGCCACTTGGCTGCCAGAATGCCCTGCTTCAGTACAGACCAGAAAGGCATTGTGATAAGCGTATCCCCGGTATAGTCAGGGGTTAATGGGAGTCGTCCCTGTCCCCCCAGTATACGGCCAGAACCATGGACCCGGTACTTGTGGTTCAGACTGTCTCCAACCAGCCATAATGTTGTGAGAGTGAAATTATGTCTAAGTCCAGCTTGGTACATTAGAAGCAACTCTGAAACTTAACCTAAGCGTTTTTCGAAGCTACTTTTTGGCTAACTTCTTATAGGAAGGTCTAGGAGCTCTGAAAATGAACGTGCGCGTCTTTCACTCTTCCCGAGGGACTTAGAAGAATTTTGTGATATTTTTTATTAAAATGGTGTATAAGGGTATATATATATAAATATATTTTATGCACTGTATATGAGCTGGCGATTTCTAAGTCTGTGGTTCCGAGAGGGGGTAACCAGGCTCACTAATAAAGGTCAAGCCACTTGGCTGCCAGAATGCCCTGCTTCAGCACAGACCAGAAAGGCATTGTGATAAGCGTATCCCCGGTATAGTCAGGGGTTAATGGGAGTCGTCCCCGTCCCCCCAGTATACGGCCAGAACCATGGACCCGGTACTTGTGGTTCGGACTGTCTCCAACCAGCCATAATGTTGTGAGAGTGAAATTATGTCTAAGTCCAGCTTTGGTACATTAGAAGCAACTCTGAAACTTAACCTAAGCGTTTTTCGAAGCTACTTTTTGGCTAACTTCTTATAGGAAGGTCTAGGAGCTCTGAAAATGAACGTGCGCGTCTTTCACTCTTCCCGAGGGACTTAGAAGAATTTTGTGATATTTTTTATTAAATGGTGTATAAGGGTATATATATAAATATATTTTATGCACTGTATATGAGCTGGCGATTTCTAAGTCTGTGGTTCCGAGAGGGGGTAACCAGGCTCACTAATAAAGGTCAAGCCACTTGGCTGCCAGAATGCCCTGCTTCAGCACAGACCAGAAAGGCATTGTGATAAGCGTATCCCCGGTATAGTCAGGGGTTAATGGGAGTCGTCCCCGTCCCCCCAGTATACGGCCAGAACCATGGACCCTGTACTTGTGGTTCGGACTCTCTCCAACCAGCCATAATGTTGTGAGAGTGAAATTATGTCTAAGTCCAGCTTTGGTACATTAGAAGCAACTCTGAAACTTAACCTAAGCGTTTTTCGAAGCTACTTTTTGGCTAACTTCTTATAGGAAGGTCTAGGAGCTCTGAAAATGAACGTGCGCGTCTTTCACTCTTCCCGAGGGACTTAGAAGAATTTTGTGATATTTTTTATTAAAATGGTGTATAAGGGTATATATATAAATATATTTTATGCACTGTATATGAGCTGGCGATTTCTAAGTCTGTGGTTCCGAGAGGGGGTAACCAGGCTCACTAATAAAGGTCAAGCCACTTGGCTGCCAGAATGCCCTGCTTCAGCACAGACCAGAAAGGCATTGTGATAAGCGTATCCCCGGTATAGTCAGGGGTTAATGGGAGTCGTCCCCGTCCCCCCAGTATACGGCCAGAACCATGGACCCGGTACTTGTGGTTCGGACTGTCTCCAACCAGCCATAATGTTGTGAGAGTGAAATTATGTCTAAGTCCAGCTTTGGTACATTAGAAGCAACTCTGAAACTTAACCTAAGCGTTTTTCGAAGCTACTTTTTGGCTAACTTCTTATAGGAAGGTCTAGGAGCTCTGAAAATGAACGTGCGCGTCTTTCACTCTTCCCGAGGGACTTAGAAGAATTTTGTGATATTTTTTATTAAAATGGTGTATAAGGGTATATATATATAAATATATTTTATGCACTGTATATGAGCTGGCGATTTCTAAGTCTGTGGTTCCGAGAGGGGGTAACCAGGCTCACTAATAAAGGTCAAGCCACTTGGCTGCCAGAATGCCCTGCTTCAGCACAGACCAGAAAGGCATTGTGATAAGCGTATCCCCGGTATAGTCAGGGGTTAATGGGAGTCGTCCCCGTCCCCCCAGTATACGGCCAGAACCATGGACCCTGTACTTGTGGTTCGGACTCTCTCCAACCAGCCATAATGTTGTGAGAGTGAAATTATGTCTAAGTCCAGCTTTGGTACATTAGAAGCAACTCTGAAACTTAACCTAAGCGTTTTTCGAAGCTACTTTTTGGCTAACTTCTTATAGGAAGGTCTAGGAGCTCTGAAAATGAACGTGCGCGTCTTTCACTCTTCCCGAGGGACTTAGAAGAATTTTGTGATATTTTTTATTAAAATGGTGTATAAGGGTATATATATAAATATATTTTATGCACTGTATATGAGCTGGCGATTTCTAAGTCTGTGGTTCCGAGAGGGGGTAACCAGGCTCACTAATAAAGGTCAAGCCACTTGGCTGCCAGAATGCCCTGCTTCAGTACAGACCAGAAAGGCATTGTGATAAGCGTATCCCCGGTATAGTCAGGGGTTAATGGGAGTCGTCCCTGTCCCCCCAGTATACGGCCAGAACCATGGACCCGGTACTTGTGGTTCGGACTGTCTCCAACCAGCCATAATGTTGTGAGAGTGAAATTATGTCTAAGTCCAGCTTGGTACATTAGAAGCAACTCTGAAACTTAACCTAAGCGTTTTTCGAAGCTACTTTTTGGCTAACTTCTTATAGGAAGGTCTAGGAGCTCTGAAAATGAACGTGCGCGTCTTTCACTCTTCCCGAGGGACTTAGAAGAATTTTGTGATATTTTTTATTAAAATGGTGTATAAGGGTATATATATATAAATATATTTTATGCACTGTATATGAGCTGGCGATTTCTAAGTCTGTGGTTCCGAGAGGGGGTAACCAGGCTCACTAATAAAGGTCAAGCCACTTGGCTGCCAGAATGCCCTGCTTCAGCACAGACCAGAAAGGCATTGTGATAAGCGTATCCCCGGTATAGTCAGGGGTTAATGGGAGTCGTCCCCGTCCCCCCAGTATACGGCCAGAACCATGGACCCGGTACTTGTGGTTCGGACTGTCTCCAACCAGCCATAATGTTGTGAGAGTGAAATTATGTCTAAGTCCAGCTTTGGTACATTAGAAGCAACTCTGAAACTTAACCTAAGCGTTTTTCGAAGCTACTTTTTGGCTAACTTCTTATAGGAAGGTCTAGGAGCTCTGAAAATGAACGTGCGCGTCTTTCACTCTTCCCGAGGGACTTAGAAGAATTTTGTGATATTTTTTATTAAATGGTGTATAAGGGTATATATATAAATATATTTTATGCACTGTATATGAGCTGGCGATTTCTAAGTCTGTGGTTCCGAGAGGGGGTAACCAGGCTCACTAATAAAGGTCAAGCCACTTGGCTGCCAGAATGCCCTGCTTCAGCACAGACCAGAAAGGCATTGTGATAAGCGTATCCCCGGTATAGTCAGGGGTTAATGGGAGTCGTCCCCGTCCCCCCAGTATACGGCCAGAACCATGGACCCTGTACTTGTGGTTCGGACTGTCTCCAACCAGCCATAATGTTGTGAGAGTGAAATTATGTCTAAGTCCAGCTTTGGTACATTAGAAGCAACTCTGAAACTTAACCTAAGCGTTTTTCGAAGCTACTTTTTGGCTAACTTCTTATAGGAAGGTCTAGGAGCTCTGAAAATGAACGTGCGCGTCTTTCACTCTTCCCGAGGGACTTAGAAGAATTTTGTGATATTTTTTATTAAAATGGTGTATAAGGGTATATATATATAAATATATTTTATGCACTGTATATGAGCTGGCGATTTCTAAGTCTGTGGTTCCGAGAGGGGGTAACCAGGCTCACTAATAAAGGTCAAGCCACTTGGCTGCCAGAATGCCCTGCTTCAGCACAGACCAGAAAGGCATTGTGATAAGCGTATCCCCGGTATAGTCAGGGGTTAATGGGAGTCGTCCCCGTCCCCCCAGTATACGGCCAGAACCATGGACCCTGTACTTGTGGTTCGGACTGTCTCCAACCAGCCATAATGTTGTGAGAGTGAAATTATGTCTAAGTCCAGCTTTGGTACATTAGAAGCAACTCTGAAACTTAACCTAAGCGTTTTTCGAAGCTACTTTTTGGCTAACTTCTTATAGGAAGGTCTAGGAGCTCTGAAAATGAACGTGCGCGTCTTTCACTCTTCCCGAGGGACTTAGAAGAATTTTGTGATATTTTTTATTAAAATGGTGTATAAGGGTATATATATATAAATATATTTTATGCACTGTATATGAGCTGGCGATTTCTAAGTCTGTGGTTCCGAGAGGGGGTAACCAGGCTCACTAATAAAGGTCAAGCCACTTGGCTGCCAGAATGCCCTGCTTCAGCACAGACCAGAAAGGCATTGTGATAAGCGTATCCCCGGTATAGTCAGGGGTTAATGGGAGTCGTCCCCGTCCCCCCAGTATACGGCCAGAACCATGGACCCGGTACTTGTGGTTCGGACTGTCTCCAACCAGCCATAATGTTGTGAGAGTGAAATTATGTCTAAGTCCAGCTTTGGTACATTAGAAGCAACTCTGAAACTTAACCTAAGCGTTTTTCGAAGCTACTTTTTGGCTAACTTCTTATAGGAAGGTCTAGGAGCTCTGAAAATGAACGTGCGCGTCTTTCACTCTTCCCGAGGGACTTAGAAGAATTTTGTGATATTTTTTATTAAATGGTGTATAAGGGTATATATATAAATATATTTTATGCACTGTATATGAGCTGGCGATTTCTAAGTCTGTGGTTCCGAGAGGGGGTAACCAGGCTCACTAATAAAGGTCAAGCCACTTGGCTGCCAGAATGCCCTGCTTCAGCACAGACCAGAAAGGCATTGTGATAAGCGTATCCCCGGTATAGTCAGGGGTTAATGGGAGTCGTCCCCGTCCCCCCAGTATACGGCCAGAACCATGGACCCTGTACTTGTGGTTCGGACTGTCTCCAACCAGCCATAATGTTGTGAGAGTGAAATTATGTCTAAGTCCAGCTTTGGTACATTAGAAGCAACTCTGAAACTTAACCTAAGCGTTTTTCGAAGCTACTTTTTGGCTAACTTCTTATAGGAAGGTCTAGGAGCTCTGAAAATGAACGTGCGCGTCTTTCACTCTTCCCGAGGGACTTAGAAGAATTTTGTGATATTTTTTATTAAAATGGTGTATAAGGGTATATATATAAATATATTTTATGCACTGTATATGAGCTGGCGATTTCTAAGTCTGTGGTTCCGAGAGGGGGTAACCAGGCTCACTAATAAAGGTCAAGCCACTTGGCTGCCAGAATGCCCTGCTTCAGCACAGACCAGAAAGGCATTGTGATAAGCATATCCCCGGTATAGTCAGGGGTTAATGGGAGTCGTCCCCGTCCCCCCAGTATACGGCCAGAACCATGGACCCGGTACTTGTGGTTCGGACTATCTCCAACCAGCCATAATGGTGTGAGAGTGAAATTATGTCTAAGTCCAGCTTTGGTACATTAGAAGCAACTCTGAAACTTAACCTAAGCGATTTTCAAAACTACTTTTTGGCTAACTTCTTATAGGAAGGTCTAGGAGCTCTGAAAATGAACGTGCGCGTCTTTCACTCTTCCCGAGGGACTTAGAAGAATTTTGTGATATTTTTTATTAAAATGGTGTATAAGGGTATATATATAAATATATTTTATGCACTGTATATGAGCTGGCGATTTCTAAGTCTGTGGTTCCGAGAGGGGGTAACCAGGCTCACTAATAAAGGTCAAGCCACTTGGCTGCCAGAATGCCCTGCTTCAGTACAGACCAGAAAGGCATTGTGATAAGCGTATCCCCGGTATAGTCAGGGGTTAATGGGAGTCGTCCCTGTCCCCCCAGTATACGGCCAGAACCATGGACCCGGTACTTGTGGTTCGGACTGTCTCCAACCAGCCATAATGTTGTGAGAGTGAAATTATGTCTAAGTCCAGCTTGGTACATTAGAAGCAACTCTGAAACTTAACCTAAGCGTTTTTCGAAGCTACTTTTTGGCTAACTTCTTATAGGAAGGTCTAGGAGCTCTGAAAATGAACGTGCGCGTCTTTCACTCTTCCCGAGGGACTTAGAAGAATTTTGTGATATTTTTTATTAAAATGGTGTATAAGGGTATATATATATAAATATATTTTATGCACTGTATATGAGCTGGCGATTTCTAAGTCTGTGGTTCCGAGAGGGGGTAACCAGGCTCACTAATAAAGGTCAAGCCACTTGGCTGCCAGAATGCCCTGCTTCAGCACAGACCAGAAAGGCATTGTGATAAGCGTATCCCCGGTATAGTCAGGGGTTAATGGGAGTCGTCCCCGTCCCCCCAGTATACGGCCAGAACCATGGACCCGGTACTTGTGGTTCGGACTGTCTCCAACCAGCCATAATGTTGTGAGAGTGAAATTATGTCTAAGTCCAGCTTTGGTACATTAGAAGCAACTCTGAAACTTAACCTAAGCGTTTTTCGAAGCTACTTTTTGGCTAACTTCTTATAGGAAGGTCTAGGAGCTCTGAAAATGAACGTGCGCGTCTTTCACTCTTCCCGAGGGACTTAGAAGAATTTTGTGATATTTTTTATTAAATGGTGTATAAGGGTATATATATAAATATATTTTATGCACTGTATATGAGCTGGCGATTTCTAAGTCTGTGGTTCCGAGAGGGGGTAACCAGGCTCACTAATAAAGGTCAAGCCACTTGGCTGCCAGAATGCCCTGCTTCAGTACAGACCAGAAAGGCATTGTGATAAGCGTATCCCCGGTATAGTCAGGGGTTAATGGGAGTCGTCCCTGTCCCCCCAGTATACGGCCAGAACCATGGACCCGGTACTTGTGGTTCGGACTGTCTCCAACCAGCCATAATGTTGTGAGAGTGAAATTATGTCTAAGTCCAGCTTGGTACATTAGAAGCAACTCTGAAACTTAACCTAAGCGTTTTTCGAAGCTACTTTTTGGCTAACTTCTTATAGGAAGGTCTAGGAGCTCTGAAAATGAACGTGCGCGTCTTTCACTCTTCCCGAGGGACTTAGAAGAATTTTGTGATATTTTTTATTAAAATGGTGTATAAGGGTATATATATATAAATATATTTTATGCACTGTATATGAGCTGGCGATTTCTAAGTCTGTGGTTCCGAGAGGGGGTAACCAGGCTCACTAATAAAGGTCAAGCCACTTGGCTGCCAGAATGCCCTGCTTCAGCACAGACCAGAAAGGCATTGTGATAAGCGTATCCCCGGTATAGTCAGGGGTTAATGGGAGTCGTCCCCGTCCCCCCAGTATACGGCCAGAACCATGGACCCGGTACTTGTGGTTCGGACTGTCTCCAACCAGCCATAATGTTGTGAGAGTGAAATTATGTCTAAGTCCAGCTTTGGTACATTAGAAGCAACTCTGAAACTTAACCTAAGCGTTTTTCGAAGCTACTTTTTGGCTAACTTCTTATAGGAAGGTCTAGGAGCTCTGAAAATGAACGTGCGCGTCTTTCACTCTTCCCGAGGGACTTAGAAGAATTTTGTGATATTTTTTATTAAATGGTGTATAAGGGTATATATATAAATATATTTTATGCACTGTATATGAGCTGGCGATTTCTAAGTCTGTGGTTCCGAGAGGGGGTAACCAGGCTCACTAATAAAGGTCAAGCCACTTGGCTGCCAGAATGCCCTGCTTCAGCACAGACCAGAAAGGCATTGTGATAAGCGTATCCCCGGTATAGTCAGGGGTTAATGGGAGTCGTCCCCGTCCCCCCAGTATACGGCCAGAACCATGGACCCTGTACTTGTGGTTCGGACTGTCTCCAACCAGCCATAATGTTGTGAGAGTGAAATTATGTCTAAGTCCAGCTTTGGTACATTAGAAGCAACTCTGAAACTTAACCTAAGCGTTTTTCGAAGCTACTTTTTGGCTAACTTCTTATAGGAAGGTCTAGGAGCTCTGAAAATGAACGTGCGCGTCTTTCACTCTTCCCGAGGGACTTAGAAGAATTTTGTGATATTTTTTATTAAATGGTGTATAAGGGTATATATATAAATATATTTTATGCACTGTATATGAGCTGGCGATTTCTAAGTCTGTGGTTCCGAGAGGGGGTAACCAGGCTCACTAATAAAGGTCAAGCCACTTGGCTGCCAGAATGCCCTGCTTCAGCACAGACCAGAAAGGCATTGTGATAAGCGTATCCCCGGTATAGTCAGGGGTTAATGGGAGTCGTCCCCGTCCCCCCAGTATACGGCCAGAACCATGGACCCTGTACTTGTGGTTCGGACTGTCTCCAACCAGCCATAATGTTGTGAGAGTGAAATTATGTCTAAGTCCAGCTTTGGTACATTAGAAGCAACTCTGAAACTTAACCTAAGCGTTTTTCGAAGCTACTTTTTGGCTAACTTCTTATAGGAAGGTCTAGGAGCTCTGAAAATGAACGTGCGCGTCTTTCACTCTTCCCGAGGGACTTAGAAGAATTTTGTGATATTTTTTATTAAAATGGTGTATAAGGGTATATATATAAATATATTTTATGCACTGTATATGAGCTGGCGATTTCTAAGTCTGTGGTTCCGAGAGGGGGTAACCAGGCTCACTAATAAAGGTCAAGCCACTTGGCTGCCAGAATGCCCTGCTTCAGCACAGACCAGAAAGGCATTGTGATAAGCATATCCCCGGTATAGTCAGGGGTTAATGGGAGTCGTCCCCGTCCCCCCAGTATACGGCCAGAACCATGGACCCGGTACTTGTGGTTCGGACTATCTCCAACCAGCCATAATGGTGTGAGAGTGAAATTATGTCTAAGTCCAGCTTTGGTACATTAGAAGCAACTCTGAAACTTAACCTAAGCGATTTTCAAAACTACTTTTTGGCTAACTTCTTATAGGAAGGTCTAGGAGCTCTGAAAATGAACGTGCGCGTCTTTCACTCTTCCCGAGGGACTTAGAAGAATTTTGTGATATTTTTTATTAAAATGGTGTATAAGGGTATATATATAAATATATTTTATGCACTGTATATGAGCTGGCGATTTCTAAGTCTGTGGTTCCGAGAGGGGGTAACCAGGCTCACTAATAAAGGTCAAGCCACTTGGCTGCCAGAATGCCCTGCTTCAGCACAGACCAGAAAGGCATTGTGATAAGCGTATCCCCGGTATAGTCAGGGGTTAATGGGAGTCGTCCCCGTCCCCCCAGTATACGGCCAGAACCATGGACCCGGTACTTGTGGTTCGGACTGTCTCCAACCAGCCATAATGTTGTGAGAGTGAAATTATGTCTAAGTCCAGCTTTGGTACATTAGAAGCAACTCTGAAACTTAACCTAAGCGTTTTTCGAAGCTACTTTTTGGCTAACTTCTTATAGGAAGGTCTAGGAGCTCTGAAAATGAACGTGCGCGTCTTTCACTCTTCCCGAGGGACTTAGAAGAATTTTGTGATATTTTTTATTAAATGGTGTATAAGGGTATATATATAAATATATTTTATGCACTGTATATGAGCTGGCGATTTCTAAGTCTGTGGTTCCGAGAGGGGGTAACCAGGCTCACTAATAAAGGTCAAGCCACTTGGCTGCCAGAATGCCCTGCTTCAGCACAGACCAGAAAGGCATTGTGATAAGCGTATCCCCGGTATAGTCAGGGGTTAATGGGAGTCGTCCCCGTCCCCCCAGTATACGGCCAGAACCATGGACCCTGTACTTGTGGTTCGGACTCTCTCCAACCAGCCATAATGTTGTGAGAGTGAAATTATGTCTAAGTCCAGCTTTGGTACATTAGAAGCAACTCTGAAACTTAACCTAAGCGTTTTTCGAAGCTACTTTTTGGCTAACTTCTTATAGGAAGGTCTAGGAGCTCTGAAAATGAACGTGCGCGTCTTTCACTCTTCCCGAGGGACTTAGAAGAATTTTGTGATATTTTTTATTAAAATGGTGTATAAGGGTATATATATAAATATATTTTATGCACTGTATATGAGCTGGCGATTTCTAAGTCTGTGGTTCCGAGAGGGGGTAACCAGGCTCACTAATAAAGGTCAAGCCACTTGGCTGCCAGAATGCCCTGCTTCAGCACAGACCAGAAAGGCATTGTGATAAGCGTATCCCCGGTATAGTCAGGGGTTAATGGGAGTCGTCCCCGTCCCCCCAGTATACGGCCAGAACCATGGACCCGGTACTTGTGGTTCGGACTGTCTCCAACCAGCCATAATGTTGTGAGAGTGAAATTATGTCTAAGTCCAGCTTTGGTACATTAGAAGCAACTCTGAAACTTAACCTAAGCGTTTTTCGAAGCTACTTTTTGGCTAACTTCTTATAGGAAGGTCTAGGAGCTCTGAAAATGAACGTGCGCGTCTTTCACTCTTCCCGAGGGACTTAGAAGAATTTTGTGATATTTTTTATTAAAATGGTGTATAAGGGTATATATATATATATAAATATATTTTATGCACTGTATATGAGCTGGCGATTTCTAAGTCTGTGGTTCCGAGAGGGGGTAACCAGGCTCACTAATAAAGGTCAAGCCACTTGGCTGCCAGAATGCCCTGCTTCAGCACAGACCAGAAAGGCATTGTGATAAGCGTATCCCCGGTATAGTCAGGGGTTAATGGGAGTCGTCCCCGTCCCCCCAGTATACGGCCAGAACCATGGACCCGGTACTTGTGGTTCGGACTGTCTCCAACCAGCCATAATGTTGTGAGAGTGAAATTATGTCTAAGTCCAGCTTTGGTACATTAGAAGCAACTCTGAAACTTAACCTAAGCGTTTTTCGAAGCTACTTTTTGGCTAACTTCTTATAGGAAGGTCTAGGAGCTCTGAAAATGAACGTGCGCGTCTTTCACTCTTCCCGAGGGACTTAAAAGAATTTTGTGATATTTTTTATTAAATGGTGTATAAGGGTATATATATAAATATATTTTATGCACTGTATATGAGCTGGCGATTTCTAAGTCTGTGGTTCCGAGAGGGGGTAACCAGGCTCACTAATAAAGGTCAAGCCACTTGGCTGCCAGAATGCCCTGCTTCAGCACAGACCAGAAAGGCATTGTGATAAGCGTATCCCCGGTATAGTCAGGGGTTAATGGGAGTCGTCCCCGTCCCCCCAGTATACGGCCAGAACCATGGACCCTGTACTTGTGGTTCGGACTGTCTCCAACCAGCCATAATGTTGTGAGAGTGAAATTATGTCTAAGTCCAGCTTTGGTACATTAGAAGCAACTCTGAAACTTAACCTAAGCGTTTTTCGAAGCTACTTTTTGGCTAACTTCTTATAGGAAGGTCTAGGAGCTCTGAAAATGAACGTGCGCGTCTTTCACTCTTCCCGAGGGACTTAGAAGAATTTTGTGATATTTTTTATTAAAATGGTGTATAAGGGTATATATATAAATATATTTTATGCACTGTATATGAGCTGGCGATTTCTAAGTCTGTGGTTCCGAGAGGGGGTAACCAGGCTCACTAATAAAGGTCAAGCCACTTGGCTGCCAGAATGCCCTGCTTCAGCACAGACCAGAAAGGCATTGTGATAAGCATATCCCCGGTATAGTCAGGGGTTAATGGGAGTCGTCCCCGTCCCCCCAGTATACGGCCAGAACCATGGACCCGGTACTTGTGGTTCGGACTATCTCCAACCAGCCATAATGGTGTGAGAGTGAAATTATGTCTAAGTCCAGCTTTGGTACATTAGAAGCAACTCTGAAACTTAACCTAAGCGATTTTCAAAACTACTTTTTGGCTAACTTCTTATAGGAAGGTCTAGGAGCTCTGAAAATGAACGTGCGCGTCTTTCACTCTTCCCGAGGGACTTAGAAGAATTTTGTGATATTTTTTATTAAAATGGTGTATAAGGGTATATATATAAATATATTTTATGCACTGTATATGAGCTGGCGATTTCTAAGTCTGTGGTTCCGAGAGGGGGTAACCAGGCTCACTAATAAAGGTCAAGCCACTTGGCTGCCAGAATGCCCTGCTTCAGCACAGACCAGAAAGGCATTGTGATAAGCGTATCCCCGGTATAGTCAGGGGTTAATGGGAGTCGTCCCCGTCCCCCCAGTATACGGCCAGAACCATGGACCCGATACTTGTGTTTCGGACCCTCTCCAACCAGCCATAATGTTGTGAGAGTGAAATTATGTCTAAGTCCAGCTTTGGTACATTAGAAGCAACTCTGAAACTTAACCTAAGCGTTTTTCGAAGCTACTTTTTGGCTAACTTCTTATAGGAAGGTCTAGGAGCTCTGACAATGAACGTACGCGTCTTTCACTCTTCCCGAGGGACTTAGAAGAATTTTGTGATATTTTTTATTAAAATGGTGTATAAGGGTATATATATAAATATATTTTATGCACTGTATATGAGCTGGCGATTTCTAAGTCTGTGGTTCCGAGAGGGGGTAACCAGGCTCACTAATAAAGGTCAAGCCACTTGGCTGCCAGAATGCCCTGCTTCAGCACAGACCAGAAAGGCATTGTGATAAGCGTATCCCCGGTATAGTCAGGGGTTAATGGGAGTCGTCCCCGTCCCCCCAGTATACGGCCAGAACCATGGACCCGGTACTTGTGGTTCGGACTGTCTCCAACCAGCCATAATGTTGTGAGAGTGAAATTATGTCTAAGTCCAGCTTTGGTACATTAGAAGCAACTCTGAAACTTAACCTAAGCGTTTTTCGAAGCTACTTTTTGGCTAACTTCTTATAGGAAGGTCTAGGAGCTCTGAAAATGAACGTGCGCGTCTTTCACTCTTCCCGAGGGACTTAGAAGAATTTTGTGATATTTTTTATTAAAATGGTGTATAAGGGTATATATATAAATATATTTTATGCACTGTATATGAGCTGGCGATTTCTAAGTCTGTGGTTCCGAGAGGGGGTAACCAGGCTCACTAATAAAGGTCAAGCCACTTGGCTGCCAGAATGCCCTGCTTCAGCACAGACCAGAAAGGCATTGTGATAAGCATATCCCCGGTATAGTCAGGGGTTAATGGGAGTCGTCCCCGTCCCCCCAGTATACGGCCAGAACCATGGACCCGGTACTTGTGGTTCGGACTATCTCCAACCAGCCATAATGGTGTGAGAGTGAAATTATGTCTAAGTCCAGCTTTGGTACATTAGAAGCAACTCTGAAACTTAACCTAAGCGATTTTCAAAACTACTTTTTGGCTAACTTCTTATAGGAAGGTCTAGGAGCTCTGAAAATGAACGTGCGCGTCTTTCACTCTTCCCGAGGGACTTAGAAGAATTTTGTGATATTTTTTATTAAAATGGTGTATAAGGGTATATATATAAATATATTTTATGCACTGTATATGAGCTGGCGATTTCTAAGTCTGTGGTTCCGAGAGGGGGTAACCAGGATCACTAATAAAGGTCAAGCCACTTGGCTGCCAGAATGCCCTGCTTCAGCACAGACCAGAAAGGCATTGTGATAAGCGTATCCCCGGTATAGTCAGGGGTTAATGGGAGTCGTCCCTGTCCCCCCAGTATACGGCCAGAACCATGGACCCGGTACTTGTGGTTCGGACTGTCTCCAACCAGCCATAATGTTGTGAGAGTGAAATTATGTCTAAGTCCAGCTTGGTACATTAGAAGCAACTCTGAAACTTAACCTAAGCGTTTTTCGAAGCTACTTTTTGGCTAACTTCTTATAGGAAGGTCTAGGAGCTCTGAAAATGAACGTGCGCGTCTTTCACTCTTCCCGAGGGACTTAGAAGAATTTTGTGATATTTTTTATTAAAATGGTGTATAAGGGTATATATATATAAATATATTTTATGCACTGTATATGAGCTGGCGATTTCTAAGTCTGTGGTTCCGAGAGGGGGTAACCAGGCTCACTAATAAAGGTCAAGCCACTTGGCTGCCAGAATGCCCTGCTTCAGCACAGACCAGAAAGGCATTGTGATAAGCGTATCCCCGGTATAGTCAGGGGTTAATGGGAGTCGTCCCCGTCCCCCCAGTATACGGCCAGAACCATGGACCCGGTACTTGTGGTTCGGACTGTCTCCAACCAGCCATAATGTTGTGAGAGTGAAATTATGTCTAAGTCCAGCTTTGGTACATTAGAAGCAACTCTGAAACTTAACCTAAGCGTTTTTCGAAGCTACTTTTTGGCTAACTTCTTATAGGAAGGTCTAGGAGCTCTGAAAATGAACGTGCGCGTCTTTCACTCTTCCCGAGGGACTTAGAAGAATTTTGTGATATTTTTTATTAAATGGTGTATAAGGGTATATATATAAATATATTTTATGCACTGTATATGAGCTGGCGATTTCTAAGTCTGTGGTTCCGAGAGGGGGTAACCAGGCTCACTAATAAAGGTCAAGCCACTTGGCTGCCAGAATGCCCTGCTTCAGCACAGACCAGAAAGGCATTGTGATAAGCGTATCCCCGGTATAGTCAGGGGTTAATGGGAGTCGTCCCCGTCCCCCCAGTATACGGCCAGAACCATGGACCCTGTACTTGTGGTTCGGACTCTCTCCAACCAGCCATAATGTTGTGAGAGTGAAATTATGTCTAAGTCCAGCTTTGGTACATTAGAAGCAACTCTGAAACTTAACCTAAGCGTTTTTCGAAGCTACTTTTTGGCTAACTTCTTATAGGAAGGTCTAGGAGCTCTGAAAATGAACGTGCGCGTCTTTCACTCTTCCCGAGGGACTTAGAAGAATTTTGTGATCTTTTTTATTAAAATGGTGTATAAGGGTATATATATAAATATATTTTATGCACTGTATATGAGCTGGCGATTTCTAAGTCTGTGGTTCCGAGAGGGGGTAACCAGGCTCACTAATAAAGGTCAAGCCACTTGGCTGCCAGAATGCCCTGCTTCAGCACAGACCAGAAAGGCATTGTGATAAGCGTATCCCCGGTATAGTCAGGGGTTAATGGGAGTCGTCCCCGTCCCCCCAGTATACGGCCAGAACCATGGACCCTGTACTTGTGGTTCGGACTGTCTCCAACCAGCCATAATGTTGTGAGAGTGAAATTATGTCTAAGTCCAGCTTTGGTACATTAGAAGCAACTCTGAAACTTAACCTAAGCGTTTTTCGAAGCTACTTTTTGGCTAACTTCTTATAGGAAGGTCTAGGAGCTCTGAAAATGAACGTGCGCGTCTTTCACTCTTCCCGAGGGACTTAGAAGAATTTTGTGATATTTTTTATTAAAATGGTGTATAAGGGTATATATATATATATAAATATATTTTATGCACTGTATATGAGCTGGCGATTTCTAAGTCTGTGGTTCCGAGAGGGGGTAACCAGGCTCACTAATAAAGGTCAAGCCACTTGGCTGCCAGAATGCCCTGCTTCAGCACAGACCAGAAAGGCATTGTGATAAGCGTATCCCCGGTATAGTCAGGGGTTAATGGGAGTCGTCCCCGTCCCCCCAGTATACGGCCAGAACCATGGACCCGGTACTTGTGGTTCGGACTGTCTCCAACCAGCCATAATGTTGTGAGAGTGAAATTATGTCTAAGTCCAGCTTTGGTACATTAGAAGCAACTCTGAAACTTAACCTAAGCGTTTTTCGAAGCTACTTTTTGGCTAACTTCTTATAGGAAGGTCTAGGAGCTCTGAAAATGAACGTGCGCGTCTTTCACTCTTCCCGAGGGACTTAGAAGAATTTTGTGATATTTTTTATTAAATGGTGTATAAGGGTATATATATAAATATATTTTATGCACTGTATATGAGCTGGCGATTTCTAAGTCTGTGGTTCCGAGAGGGGGTAACCAGGCTCACTAATAAAGGTCAAGCCACTTGGCTGCCAGAATGCCCTGCTTCAGCACAGACCAGAAAGGCATTGTGATAAGCGTATCCCCGGTATAGTCAGGGGTTAATGGGAGTCGTCCCCGTCCCCCCAGTATACGGCCAGAACCATGGACCCGATACTTGTGTTTCGGACCCTCTCCAACCAGCCATAATGTTGTGAGAGTGAAATTATGTCTAAGTCCAGCTTTGGTACATTAGAAGCAACTATGGAACTTAACCTAAGCGTTTTTCGAAGCTACTTTTTGGCTAACTTCTTATAGGAAGGTCTAGGAGCTCTGAAAATGAACGTACGCGTCTTTCACTCTTCCCGAGGGACTTAGAAGAATTTTGTGATATTTTTTATTAAAATGGTGTATAAGGGTATATATATAAATATATTTTATGCACTGTATATGAGCTGGCGATTTCTAAGTCTGTGGTTCCGAGAGGGGGTAACCAGGCTCACTAATAAAGGTCAAGCCACTTGGCTGCCAGAATGCCCTGCTTCAGCACAGACCAGAAAGGCATTGTGATAAGCGTATCCCCGGTATAGTCAGGGGTTAATGGGAGTCGTCCCCGTCCCCCCAGTATACGGCCAGAACCATGGACCCGGTACTTGTGGTTCGGACTGTCTCCAACCAGCCATAATGTTGTGAGAGTGAAATTATGTCTAAGTCCAGCTTTGGTACATTAGAAGCAACTCTGAAACTTAACCTAAGCGTTTTTCGAAGCTACTTTTTGGCTAACTTCTTATAGGAAGGTCTAGGAGCTCTGAAAATGAACGTGCGCGTCTTTCACTCTTCCCGAGGGACTTAGAAGAATTTTGTGATATTTTTTATTAAAATGGTGTATAAGGGTATATATATAAATATATTTTATGCACTGTATATGAGCTGGCGATTTCTAAGTCTGTGGTTCCGAGAGGGGGTAACCAGGCTCACTAATAAAGGTCAAGCCACTTGGCTGCCAGAATGCCCTGCTTCAGCACAGACCAGAAAGGCATTGTGATAAGCATATCCCCGGTATAGTCAGGGGTTAATGGGAGTCGTCCCCGTCCCCCCAGTATACGGCCAGAACCATGGACCCGGTACTTGTGGTTCGGACTATCTCCAACCAGCCATAATGGTGTGAGAGTGAAATTATGTCTAAGTCCAGCTTTGGTACATTAGAAGCAACTCTGAAACTTAACCTAAGCGATTTTCAAAACTACTTTTTGGCTAACTTCTTATAGGAAGGTCTAGGAGCTCTGAAAATGAACGTGCGCGTCTTTCACTCTTCCCGAGGGACTTAGAAGAATTTTGTGATATTTTTTATTAAAATGGTGTATAAGGGTATATATATATATATAAATATATTTTATGCACTGTATATGAGCTGGCGATTTCTAAGTCTGTGGTTCCGAGAGGGGGTAACCAGGCTCACTAATAAAGGTCAAGCCACTTGGCTGCCAGAATGCCCTGCTTCAGCACAGACCAGAAAGGCATTGTGATAAGCGTATCCCCGGTATAGTCAGGGGTTAATGGGAGTCGTCCCCGTCCCCCCAGTATACGGCCAGAACCATGGACCCGGTACTTGTGGTTCGGACTGTCTCCAACCAGCCATAATGTTGTGAGAGTGAAATTATGTCTAAGTCCAGCTTTGGTACATTAGAAGCAACTCTGAAACTTAACCTAAGCGTTTTTCGAAGCTACTTTTTGGCTAACTTCTTATAGGAAGGTCTAGGAGCTCTGAAAATGAACGTGCGCGTCTTTCACTCTTCCCGAGGGACTTAGAAGAATTTTGTGATATTTTTTATTAAATGGTGTATAAGGGTATATATATAAATATATTTTATGCACTGTATATGAGCTGGCGATTTCTAAGTCTGTGGTTCCGAGAGGGGGTAACCAGGCTCACTAATAAAGGTCAAGCCACTTGGCTGCCAGAATGCCCTGCTTCAGCACAGACCAGAAAGGCATTGTGATAAGCGTATCCCCGGTATAGTCAGGGGTTAATGGGAGTCGTCCCCGTCCCCCCAGTATACGGCCAGAACCATGGACCCGATACTTGTGTTTCGGACCCTCTCCAACCAGCCATAATGTTGTGAGAGTGAAATTATGTCTAAGTCCAGCTTTGGTACATTAGAAGCAACTATGGAACTTAACCTAAGCGTTTTTCGAAGCTACTTTTTGGCTAACTTCTTATAGGAAGGTCTAGGAGCTCTGAAAATGAACGTACGCGTCTTTCACTCTTCCCGAGGGACTTAGAAGAATTTTGTGATATTTTTTATTAAAATGGTGTATAAGGGTATATATATAAATATATTTTATGCACTGTATATGAGCTGGCGATTTCTAAGTCTGTGGTTCCGAGAGGGGGTAACCAGGCTCACTAATAAAGGTCAAGCCACTTGGCTGCCAGAATGCCCTGCTTCAGCACAGACCAGAAAGGCATTGTGATAAGCGTATCCCCGGTATAGTCAGGGGTTAATGGGAGTCGTCCCCGTCCCCCCAGTATACGGCCAGAACCATGGACCCGGTACTTGTGGTTCGGACTGTCTCCAACCAGCCATAATGTTGTGAGAGTGAAATTATGTCTAAGTCCAGCTTTGGTACATTAGAAGCAACTCTGAAACTTAACCTAAGCGTTTTTCGAAGCTACTTTTTGGCTAACTTCTTATAGGAAGGTCTAGGAGCTCTGAAAATGAACGTGCGCGTCTTTCACTCTTCCCGAGGGACTTAGAAGAATTTTGTGATATTTTTTATTAAAATGGTGTATAAGGGTATATATATAAATATATTTTATGCACTGTATATGAGCTGGCGATTTCTAAGTCTGTGGTTCCGAGAGGGGGTAACCAGGCTCACTAATAAAGGTCAAGCCACTTGGCTGCCAGAATGCCCTGCTTCAGCACAGACCAGAAAGGCATTGTGATAAGCATATCCCCGGTATAGTCAGGGGTTAATGGGAGTCGTCCCCGTCCCCCCAGTATACGGCCAGAACCATGGACCCGGTACTTGTGGTTCGGACTATCTCCAACCAGCCATAATGGTGTGAGAGTGAAATTATGTCTAAGTCCAGCTTTGGTACATTAGAAGCAACTCTGAAACTTAACCTAAGCGATTTTCAAAACTACTTTTTGGCTAACTTCTTATAGGAAGGTCTAGGAGCTCTGAAAATGAACGTGCGCGTCTTTCACTCTTCCCGAGGGACTTAGAAGAATTTTGTGATATTTTTTATTAAAATGGTGTATAAGGGTATATATATATATATAAATATATTTTATGCACTGTATATGAGCTGGCGATTTCTAAGTCTGTGGTTCCGAGAGGGGGTAACCAGGCTCACTAATAAAGGTCAAGCCACTTGGCTGCCAGAATGCCCTGCTTCAGCACAGACCAGAAAGGCATTGTGATAAGCGTATCCCCGGTATAGTCAGGGGTTAATGGGAGTCGTCCCCGTCCCCCCAGTATACGGCCAGAACCATGGACCCGGTACTTGTGGTTCGGACTGTCTCCAACCAGCCATAATGTTGTGAGAGTGAAATTATGTCTAAGTCCAGCTTTGGTACATTAGAAGCAACTCTGAAACTTAACCTAAGCGTTTTTCGAAGCTACTTTTTGGCTAACTTCTTATAGGAAGGTCTAGGAGCTCTGAAAATGAACGTGCGCGTCTTTCACTCTTCCCGAGGGACTTAGAAGAATTTTGTGATATTTTTTATTAAATGGTGTATAAGGGTATATATATAAATATATTTTATGCACTGTATATGAGCTGGCGATTTCTAAGTCTGTGGTTCCGAGAGGGGGTAACCAGGCTCACTAATAAAGGTCAAGCCACTTGGCTGCCAGAATGCCCTGCTTCAGCACAGACCAGAAAGGCATTGTGATAAGCGTATCCCCGGTATAGTCAGGGGTTAATGGGAGTCGTCCCCGTCCCCCCAGTATACGGCCAGAACCATGGACCCGATACTTGTGTTTCGGACCCTCTCCAACCAGCCATAATGTTGTGAGAGTGAAATTATGTCTAAGTCCAGCTTTGGTACATTAGAAGCAACTATGGAACTTAACCTAAGCGTTTTTCGAAGCTACTTTTTGGCTAACTTCTTATAGGAAGGTCTAGGAGCTCTGAAAATGAACGTACGCGTCTTTCACTCTTCCCGAGGGACTTAGAAGAATTTTGTGATATTTTTTATTAAAATGGTGTATAAGGGTATATATATAAATATATTTTATGCACTGTATATGAGCTGGCGATTTCTAAGTCTGTGGTTCCGAGAGGGGGTAACCAGGCTCACTAATAAAGGTCAAGCCACTTGGCTGCCAGAATGCCCTGCTTCAGCACAGACCAGAAAGGCATTGTGATAAGCGTATCCCCGGTATAGTCAGGGGTTAATGGGAGTCGTCCCCGTCCCCCCAGTATACGGCCAGAACCATGGACCCGGTACTTGTGGTTCGGACTGTCTCCAACCAGCCATAATGTTGTGAGAGTGAAATTATGTCTAAGTCCAGCTTTGGTACATTAGAAGCAACTCTGAAACTTAACCTAAGCGTTTTTCGAAGCTACTTTTTGGCTAACTTCTTATAGGAAGGTCTAGGAGCTCTGAAAATGAACGTGCGCGTCTTTCACTCTTCCCGAGGGACTTAGAAGAATTTTGTGATATTTTTTATTAAAATGGTGTATAAGGGTATATATATAAATATATTTTATGCACTGTATATGAGCTGGCGATTTCTAAGTCTGTGGTTCCGAGAGGGGGTAACCAGGCTCACTAATAAAGGTCAAGCCACTTGGCTGCCAGAATGCCCTGCTTCAGCACAGACCAGAAAGGCATTGTGATAAGCATATCCCCGGTATAGTCAGGGGTTAATGGGAGTCGTCCCCGTCCCCCCAGTATACGGCCAGAACCATGGACCCGGTACTTGTGGTTCGGACTATCTCCAACCAGCCATAATGGTGTGAGAGTGAAATTATGTCTAAGTCCAGCTTTGGTACATTAGAAGCAACTCTGAAACTTAACCTAAGCGATTTTCAAAACTACTTTTTGGCTAACTTCTTATAGGAAGGTCTAGGAGCTCTGAAAATGAACGTGCGCGTCTTTCACTCTTCCCGAGGGACTTAGAAGAATTTTGTGATATTTTTTATTAAAATGGTGTATAAGGGTATATATATAAATATATTTTATGCACTGTATATGAGCTGGCGATTTCTAAGTCTGTGGTTCCGAGAGGGGGTAACCAGGCTCACTAATAAAGGTCAAGCCACTTGGCTGCCAGAATGCCCTGCTTCAGCACAGACCAGAAAGGCATTGTGATAAGCGTATCCCCGGTATAGTCAGGGGTTAATGGGAGTCGTCCCTGTCCCCCCAGTATACGGCCAGAACCATGGACCCGGTACTTGTGGTTCGGACTGTCTCCAACCAGCCATAATGTTGTGAGAGTGAAATTATGTCTTAAGTCCAGCTTGGTACATTAGAAGCAACTCTGAAACTTAACCTAAGCGTTTTTCGAAGCTACTTTTTGGCTAACTTCTTATAGGAAGGTCTAGGAGCTCTGAAAATGAACGTGCGCGTCTTTCACTCTTCCCGAGGGACTTAGAAGAATTTTGTGATATTTTTTATTAAAATGGTGTATAAGGGTATATATATATAAATATATTTTATGCACTGTATATGAGCTGGCGATTTCTAAGTCTGTGGTTCCGAGAGGGGGTAACCAGGCTCACTAATAAAGGTCAAGCCACTTGGCTGCCAGAATGCCCTGCTTCAGCACAGACCAGAAAGGCATTGTGATAAGCGTATCCCCGGTATAGTCAGGGGTTAATGGGAGTCGTCCCCGTCCCCCCAGTATACGGCCAGAACCATGGACCCGGTACTTGTGGTTCGGACTGTCTCCAACCAGCCATAATGTTGTGAGAGTGAAATTATGTCTAAGTCCAGCTTTGGTACATTAGAAGCAACTCTGAAACTTAACCTAAGCGTTTTTCGAAGCTACTTTTTGGCTAACTTCTTATAGGAAGGTCTAGGAGCTCTGAAAATGAACGTGCGCGTCTTTCACTCTTCCCGAGGGACTTAGAAGAATTTTGTGATATTTTTTATTAAATGGTGTATAAGGGTATATATATAAATATATTTTATGCACTGTATATGAGCTGGCGATTTCTAAGTCTGTGGTTCCGAGAGGGGGTAACCAGGCTCACTAATAAAGGTCAAGCCACTTGGCTGCCAGAATGCCCTGCTTCAGCACAGACCAGAAAGGCATTGTGATAAGCATATCCCCGGTATAGTCAGGGGTTAATGGGAGTCGTCCCCGTCCCCCCAGTATACGGCCAGAACCATGGACCCGGTACTTGTGGTTCGGACTATCTCCAACCAGCCATAATGGTGTGAGAGTGAAATTATGTCTAAGTCCAGCTTTGGTACATTAGAAGCAACTCTGAAACTTAACCTAAGCGATTTTCAAAACTACTTTTTGGCTAACTTCTTATAGGAAGGTCTAGGAGCTCTGAAAATGAACGTGCGCGTCTTTCACTCTTCCCGAGGGACTTAGAAGAATTTTGTGATATTTTTTATTAAAATGGTGTATAAGGGTATATATATATATAAATATATTTTATGCACTGTATATGAGCTGGCGATTTCTAAGTCTGTGGTTCCGAGAGGGGGTAACCAGGCTCACTAATAAAGGTCAAGCCACTTGGCTGCCAGAATGCCCTGCTTCAGCACAGACCAGAAAGGCATTGTGATAAGCGTATCCCCGGTATAGTCAGGGGTTAATGGGAGTCGTCCCCGTCCCCCCAGTATACGGCCAGAACCATGGACCCGGTACTTGTGGTTCGGACTGTCTCCAACCAGCCATAATGTTGTGAGAGTGAAATTATGTCTAAGTCCAGCTTTGGTACATTAGAAGCAACTCTGAAACTTAACCTAAGCGTTTTTCGAAGCTACTTTTTGGCTAACTTCTTATAGGAAGGTCTAGGAGCTCTGAAAATGAACGTGCGCGTCTTTCACTCTTCCCGAGGGACTTAGAAGAATTTTGTGATATTTTTTATTAAATGGTGTATAAGGGTATATATATAAATATATTTTATGCACTGTATATGAGCTGGCGATTTCTAAGTCTGTGGTTCCGAGAGGGGGTAACCAGGCTCACTAATAAAGGTCAAGCCACTTGGCTGCCAGAATGCCCTGCTTCAGCACAGACCAGAAAGGCATTGTGATAAGCGTATCCCCGGTATAGTCAGGGGTTAATGGGAGTCGTCCCCGTCCCCCCAGTATACGGCCAGAACCATGGACCCGATACTTGTGTTTCGGACCCTCTCCAACCAGCCATAATGTTGTGAGAGTGAAATTATGTCTAAGTCCAGCTTTGGTACATTAGAAGCAACTATGGAACTTAACCTAAGCGTTTTTCGAAGCTACTTTTTGGCTAACTTCTTATAGGAAGGTCTAGGAGCTCTGAAAATGAACGTACGCGTCTTTCACTCTTCCCGAGGGACTTAGAAGAATTTTGTGATATTTTTTATTAAAATGGTGTATAAGGGTATATATATAAATATATTTTATGCACTGTATATGAGCTGGCGATTTCTAAGTCTGTGGTTCCGAGAGGGGGTAACCAGGCTCACTAATAAAGGTCAAGCCACTTGGCTGCCAGAATGCCCTGCTTCAGCACAGACCAGAAAGGCATTGTGATAAGCGTATCCCCGGTATAGTCAGGGGTTAATGGGAGTCGTCCCCGTCCCCCCAGTATACGGCCAGAACCATGGACCCGGTACTTGTGGTTCGGACTGTCTCCAACCAGCCATAATGTTGTGAGAGTGAAATTATGTCTAAGTCCAGCTTTGGTACATTAGAAGCAACTCTGAAACTTAACCTAAGCGTTTTTCGAAGCTACTTTTTGGCTAACTTCTTATAGGAAGGTCTAGGAGCTCTGAAAATGAACGTGCGCGTCTTTCACTCTTCCCGAGGGACTTAGAAGAATTTTGTGATATTTTTTATTAAAATGGTGTATAAGGGTATATATATAAATATATTTTATGCACTGTATATGAGCTGGCGATTTCTAAGTCTGTGGTTCCGAGAGGGGGTAACCAGGCTCACTAATAAAGGTCAAGCCACTTGGCTGCCAGAATGCCCTGCTTCAGCACAGACCAGAAAGGCATTGTGATAAGCATATCCCCGGTATAGTCAGGGGTTAATGGGAGTCGTCCCCGTCCCCCCAGTATACGGCCAGAACCATGGACCCGGTACTTGTGGTTCGGACTATCTCCAACCAGCCATAATGGTGTGAGAGTGAAATTATGTCTAAGTCCAGCTTTGGTACATTAGAAGCAACTCTGAAACTTAACCTAAGCGTTTTTCGAAGCTACTTTTTGGCTAACTTCTTATAGGAAGGTCTAGGAGCTCTGAAAATGAACGTGCGCGTCTTTCACTCTTCCCGAGGGACTTAGAAGAATTTTGTGATATTTTTTATTAAAATGGTGTATAAGGGTATATATATAAATATATTTTATGCACTGTATATGAGCTGGCGATTTCTAAGTCTGTGGTTCCGAGAGGGGGTAACCAGGCTCACTAATAAAGGTCAAGCCACTTGGCTGCCAGAATGCCCTGCTTCAGCACAGACCAGAAAGGCATTGTGATAAGCATATCCCCGGTATAGTCAGGGGTTAATGGGAGTCGTCCCCGTCCCCCCAGTATACGGCCAGAACCATGGACCCGGTACTTGTGGTTCGGACTATCTCCAACCAGCCATAATGGTGTGAGAGTGAAATTATGTCTAAGTCCAGCTTTGGTACATTAGAAGCAACTCTGAAACTTAACCTAAGCGATTTTCAAAACTACTTTTTGGCTAACTTCTTATAGGAAGGTCTAGGAGCTCTGAAAATGAACGTGCGCGTCTTTCACTCTTCCCGAGGGACTTAGAAGAATTTTGTGATATTTTTTATTAAAATGGTGTATAAGGGTATATATATATAAATATATTTTATGCACTGTATATGAGCTGGCGATTTCTAAGTCTGTGGTTCCGAGAGGGGGTAACCAGGCTCACTAATAAAGGTCAAGCCACTTGGCTGCCAGAATGCCCTGCTTCAGCACAGACCAGAAAGGCATTGTGATAAGCGTATCCCCGGTATAGTCAGGGGTTAATGGGAGTCGTCCCCGTCCCCCCAGTATACGGCCAGAACCATGGACCCGGTACTTGTGGTTCGGACTGTCTCCAACCAGCCATAATGTTGTGAGAGTGAAATTATGTCTAAGTCCAGCTTTGGTACATTAGAAGCAACTCTGAAACTTAACCTAAGCGTTTTTCGAAGCTACTTTTTGGCTAACTTCTTATAGGAAGGTCTAGGAGCTCTGAAAATGAACGTGCGCGTCTTTCACTCTTCCCGAGGGACTTAGAAGAATTTTGTGATATTTTTTATTAAAATGGTGTATAAGGGTATATATATATATAAATATATTTTATGCACTGTATATGAGCTGGCGATTTCTAAGTCTGTGGTTCCGAGAGGGGGTAACCAGGCTCACTAATAAAGGTCAAGCCACTTGGCTGCCAGAATGCCCTGCTTCAGCACAGACCAGAAAGGCATTGTGATAAGCGTATCCCCGGTATAGTCAGGGGTTAATGGGAGTCGTCCCCGTCCCCCCAGTATACGGCCAGAACCATGGACCCGGTACTTGTGGTTCGGACTGTCTCCAACCAGCCATAATGTTGTGAGAGTGAAATTATGTCTAAGTCCAGCTTTGGTACATTAGAAGCAACTCTGAAACTTAACCTAAGCGTTTTTCGAAGCTACTTTTTGGCTAACTTCTTATAGGAAGGTCTAGGAGCTCTGAAAATGAACGTGCGCGTCTTTCACTCTTCCCGAGGGACTTAGAAGAATTTTGTGATATTTTTTATTAAATGGTGTATAAGGGTATATATATAAATATATTTTATGCACTGTATATGAGCTGGCGATTTCTAAGTCTGTGGTTCCGAGAGGGGGTAACCAGGCTCACTAATAAAGGTCAAGCCACTTGGCTGCCAGAATGCCCTGCTTCAGCACAGACCAGAAAGGCATTGTGATAAGCGTATCCCCGGTATAGTCAGGGGTTAATGGGAGTCGTCCCCGTCCCCCCAGTATACGGCCAGAACCATGGACCCGATACTTGTGTTTCGGACCCTCTCCAACCAGCCATAATGTTGTGAGAGTGAAATTATGTCTAAGTCCAGCTTTGGTACATTAGAAGCAACTATGGAACTTAACCTAAGCGTTTTTCGAAGCTACTTTTTGGCTAACTTCTTATAGGAAGGTCTAGGAGCTCTGAAAATGAACGTACGCGTCTTTCACTCTTCCCGAGGGACTTAGAAGAATTTTGTGATATTTTTTATTAAAATGGTGTATAAGGGTATATATATAAATATATTTTATGCACTGTATATGAGCTGGCGATTTCTAAGTCTGTGGTTCCGAGAGGGGGTAACCAGGCTCACTAATAAAGGTCAAGCCACTTGGCTGCCAGAATGCCCTGCTTCAGCACAGACCAGAAAGGCATTGTGATAAGCGTATCCCCGGTATAGTCAGGGGTTAATGGGAGTCGTCCCCGTCCCCCCAGTATACGGCCAGAACCATGGACCCGGTACTTGTGGTTCGGACTGTCTCCAACCAGCCATAATGTTGTGAGAGTGAAATTATGTCTAAGTCCAGCTTTGGTACATTAGAAGCAACTCTGAAACTTAACCTAAGCGTTTTTCGAAGCTACTTTTTGGCTAACTTCTTATAGGAAGGTCTAGGAGCTCTGAAAATCAACGTGCGCGTCTTTCACTCTTCCCGAGGGACTTAGAAGAATTTTGTGATATTTTTTATTAAAATGGTGTATAAGGGTATATATATAAATATATTTTATGCACTGTATATGAGCTGGCGATTTCTAAGTCTGTGGTTCCGAGAGGGGGTAACCAGGCTCACTAATAAAGGTCAAGCCACTTGGCTGCCAGAATGCCCTGCTTCAGCACAGACCAGAAAGGCATTGTGATAAGCATATCCCCGGTATAGTCAGGGGTTAATGGGAGTCGTCCCCGTCCCCCCAGTATACGGCCAGAACCATGGACCCGGTACTTGTGGTTCGGACTATCTCCAACCAGCCATAATGGTGTGAGAGTGAAATTATGTCTAAGTCCAGCTTTGGTACATTAGAAGCAACTCTGAAACTTAACCTAAGCGATTTTCAAAACTACTTTTTGGCTAACTTCTTATAGGAAGGTCTAGGAGCTCTGAAAATGAACGTGCGCGTCTTTCACTCTTCCCGAGGGACTTAGAAGAATTTTGTGATATTTTTTATTAAAATGGTGTATAAGGGTATATATATAAATATATTTTATGCACTGTATATGAGCTGGCGATTTCTAAGTCTGTGGTTCCGAGAGGGGGTAACCAGGCTCACTAATAAAGGTCAAGCCACTTGGCTGCCAGAATGCCCTGCTTCAGCACAGACCAGAAAGGCATTGTGATAAGCGTATCCCCGGTATAGTCAGGGGTTAATGGGAGTCGTCCCCGTCCCCCCAGTATACGGCCAGAACCATGGACCCGGTACTTGTGGTTCGGACTGTCTCCAACCAGCCATAATGTTGTGAGAGTGAAATTATGTCTAAGTCCAGCTTTGGTACATTAGAAGCAACTCTGAAACTTAACCTAAGCGTTTTTCGAAGCTACTTTTTGGCTAACTTCTTATAGGAAGGTCTAGGAGCTCTGAAAATGAACGTGCGCGTCTTTCACTCTTCCCGAGGGACTTAGAAGAATTTTGTGATATTTTTTATTAAAATGGTGTATAAGGGTATATATATAAATATATTTTATGCACTATATATGAGCTGGCGATTTCTAAGTCTGTGGTTCCGAGAGGGGGTAACCAGGCTCACTAATAAAGGTCAAGCCACTTGGCTGCCAGAATGCCCTGCTTCAGCACAGACCAGAAAGGCATTGTGATAAGCGTATCCCCGGTATAGTCAGGGGTTAATGGGAGTCGTCCCCGTCCCCCCAGTATACGGCCAGAACCATGGACCCGGTACTTTTGGTTCGGACTGTCTCCAACCAGCATAATGTTGTGAGAGTGAAATTATGTCTAAGTCCAGCTTTGGTACATTAGAAGCAACTCTGAAACGTAACCTAAGCGTATTTCGAAGCTACTTTTTAGCTAACTTCTTATAGGAAGGTCTAGGAGCTCTGAAAATGAACGTGCGCGTCTTTCACTCTTCCCGAGGGACTTAGAAGAATTTTGTGATATTTTTTATTAAAATGGTGTATAAGGGTATATATATAAATATATTTTATGCACTGTATATGAGCTGGCGATTTCTAAGTCTGTGGTTCCGAGAGGGGGTAACCAGGCTCACTAATAAAGGTCAAGCCACTTGGCTGCCAGAATGCCCTGCTTCAGCACAGACCAGAAAGGCATTGTGATAAGCGTATCCCCGGTATAGTCAGGGGTTAATGGGAGTCGTCCCCGTCCCCCCAGTATACGGCCAGAACCATGGACCCGGTACTTGTGGTTCGGACTGTCTCCAACCAGCCATAATGTTGTGAGAGTGAAATTATGTCTAAGTCCAGCTTTGGTACATTAGAAGCAACTCTGAAACTTAACCTAAGCGTTTTTCGAAGCTACTTTTTGGCTAACTTCTTATAGGAAGGTCTAGGAGCTCTGAAAATGAACGTGCGCGTCTTTCACTCTTCCCGAGGGACTTAGAAGAATTTTGTGATATTTTTTATTAAAATGGTGTATAAGGGTATATATATAAATATATTTTATGCACTGTATATGAGCTGGCGATTTCTAAGTCTGTGGTTCCGAGAGGGGGTAACCAGGCTCACTAATAAAGGTCAAGCCACTTGGCTGCCAGAATGCCCTGCTTCAGCACAGACCAGAAAGGCATTGTGATAAGCATATCCCCGGTATAGTCAGGGGTTAATGGGAGTCGTCCCCGTCCCCCCAGTATACGGCCAGAACCATGGACCCGGTACTTGTGGTTCGGACTATCTCCAACCAGCCATAATGGTGTGAGAGTGAAATTATGTCTAAGTCCAGCTTTGGTACATTAGAAGCAACTCTGAAACTTAACCTAAGCGTTTTTCGAAGCTACTTTTTGGCTAACTTCTTATAGGAAGGTCTAGGAGCTCTGAAAATGAACGTGCGCGTCTTTCACTCTTCCCGAGGGACTTAGAAGAATTTTGTGATATTTTTTATTAAAATGGTGTATAAGGGTATATATATAAATATATTTTATGCACTGTATATGAGCTGGCGATTTCTAAGTCTGTGGTTCCGAGAGGGGGTAACCAGGCTCACTAATAAAGGTCAAGCCACTTGGCTGCCAGAATGCCCTGCTTCAGCACAGACCAGAAAGGCATTGTGATAAGCATATCCCCGGTATAGTCAGGGGTTAATGGGAGTCGTCCCCGTCCCCCCAGTATACGGCCAGAACCATGGACCCGGTACTTGTGGTTCGGACTATCTCCAACCAGCCATAATGGTGTGAGAGTGAAATTATGTCTAAGTCCAGCTTTGGTACATTAGAAGCAACTCTGAAACTTAACCTAAGCGATTTTCAAAACTACTTTTTGGCTAACTTCTTATAGGAAGGTCTAGGAGCTCTGAAAATGAACGTGCGCGTCTTTCACTCTTCCCGAGGGACTTAGAAGAATTTTGTGATATTTTTTATTAAAATGGTGTATAAGGGTATATATATAAATATATTTTATGCACTGTATATGAGCTGGCGATTTCTAAGTCTGTGGTTCCGAGAGGGGGTAACCAGGCTCACTAATAAAGGTCAAGCCACTTGGCTGCCAGAATGCCCTGCTTCAGTACAGACCAGAAAGGCATTGTGATAAGCGTATCCCCGGTATAGTCAGGGGTTAATGGGAGTCGTCCCTGTCCCCCCAGTATACGGCCAGAACCATGGACCCGGTACTTGTGGTTCAGACTGTCTCCAACCAGCCATAATGTTGTGAGAGTGAAATTATGTCTAAGTCCAGCTTGGTACATTAGAAGCAACTCTGAAACTTAACCTAAGCGTTTTTCGAAGCTACTTTTTGGCTAACTTCTTATAGGAAGGTCTAGGAGCTCTGAAAATGAACGTGCGCGTCTTTCACTCTTCCCGAGGGACTTAGAAGAATTTTGTGATATTTTTTATTAAAATGGTGTATAAGGGTATATATATATAAATATATTTTATGCACTGTATATGAGCTGGCGATTTCTAAGTCTGTGGTTCCGAGAGGGGGTAACCAGGCTCACTAATAAAGGTCAAGCCACTTGGCTGCCAGAATGCCCTGCTTCAGCACAGACCAGAAAGGCATTGTGATAAGCGTATCCCCGGTATAGTCAGGGGTTAATGGGAGTCGTCCCCGTCCCCCCAGTATACGGCCAGAACCATGGACCCGGTACTTGTGGTTCGGACTGTCTCCAACCAGCCATAATGTTGTGAGAGTGAAATTATGTCTAAGTCCAGCTTTGGTACATTAGAAGCAACTCTGAAACTTAACCTAAGCGTTTTTCGAAGCTACTTTTTGGCTAACTTCTTATAGGAAGGTCTAGGAGCTCTGAAAATGAACGTGCGCGTCTTTCACTCTTCCCGAGGGACTTAGAAGAATTTTGTGATATTTTTTATTAAATGGTGTATAAGGGTATATATATAAATATATTTTATGCACTGTATATGAGCTGGCGATTTCTAAGTCTGTGGTTCCGAGAGGGGGTAACCAGGCTCACTAATAAAGGTCAAGCCACTTGGCTGCCAGAATGCCCTGCTTCAGCACAGACCAGAAAGGCATTGTGATAAGCGTATCCCCGGTATAGTCAGGGGTTAATGGGAGTCGTCCCCGTCCCCCCAGTATACGGCCAGAACCATGGACCCTGTACTTGTGGTTCGGACTCTCTCCAACCAGCCATAATGTTGTGAGAGTGAAATTATGTCTAAGTCCAGCTTTGGTACATTAGAAGCAACTCTGAAACTTAACCTAAGCGTTTTTCGAAGCTACTTTTTGGCTAACTTCTTATAGGAAGGTCTAGGAGCTCTGAAAATGAACGTGCGCGTCTTTCACTCTTCCCGAGGGACTTAGAAGAATTTTGTGATATTTTTTATTAAAATGGTGTATAAGGGTATATATATAAATATATTTTATGCACTGTATATGAGCTGGCGATTTCTAAGTCTGTGGTTCCGAGAGGGGGTAACCAGGCTCACTAATAAAGGTCAAGCCACTTGGCTGCCAGAATGCCCTGCTTCAGCACAGACCAGAAAGGCATTGTGATAAGCGTATCCCCGGTATAGTCAGGGGTTAATGGGAGTCGTCCCCGTCCCCCCAGTATACGGCCAGAACCATGGACCCGGTACTTGTGGTTCGGACTGTCTCCAACCAGCCATAATGTTGTGAGAGTGAAATTATGTCTAAGTCCAGCTTTGGTACATTAGAAGCAACTCTGAAACTTAACCTAAGCGTTTTTCGAAGCTACTTTTTGGCTAACTTCTTATAGGAAGGTCTAGGAGCTCTGAAAATGAACGTGCGCGTCTTTCACTCTTCCCGAGGGACTTAGAAGAATTTTGTGATATTTTTTATTAAAATGGTGTATAAGGGTATATATATATAAATATATTTTATGCACTGTATATGAGCTGGCGATTTCTAAGTCTGTGGTTCCGAGAGGGGGTAACCAGGCTCACTAATAAAGGTCAAGCCACTTGGCTGCCAGAATGCCCTGCTTCAGCACAGACCAGAAAGGCATTGTGATAAGCGTATCCCCGGTATAGTCAGGGGTTAATGGGAGTCGTCCCCGTCCCCCCAGTATACGGCCAGAACCATGGACCCTGTACTTGTGGTTCGGACTCTCTCCAACCAGCCATAATGTTGTGAGAGTGAAATTATGTCTAAGTCCAGCTTTGGTACATTAGAAGCAACTCTGAAACTTAACCTAAGCGTTTTTCGAAGCTACTTTTTGGCTAACTTCTTATAGGAAGGTCTAGGAGCTCTGAAAATGAACGTGCGCGTCTTTCACTCTTCCCGAGGGACTTAGAAGAATTTTGTGATATTTTTTATTAAAATGGTGTATAAGGGTATATATATAAATATATTTTATGCACTGTATATGAGCTGGCGATTTCTAAGTCTGTGGTTCCGAGAGGGGGTAACCAGGCTCACTAATAAAGGTCAAGCCACTTGGCTGCCAGAATGCCCTGCTTCAGTACAGACCAGAAAGGCATTGTGATAAGCGTATCCCCGGTATAGTCAGGGGTTAATGGGAGTCGTCCCTGTCCCCCCAGTATACGGCCAGAACCATGGACCCGGTACTTGTGGTTCGGACTGTCTCCAACCAGCCATAATGTTGTGAGAGTGAAATTATGTCTAAGTCCAGCTTGGTACATTAGAAGCAACTCTGAAACTTAACCTAAGCGTTTTTCGAAGCTACTTTTTGGCTAACTTCTTATAGGAAGGTCTAGGAGCTCTGAAAATGAACGTGCGCGTCTTTCACTCTTCCCGAGGGACTTAGAAGAATTTTGTGATATTTTTTATTAAAATGGTGTATAAGGGTATATATATATAAATATATTTTATGCACTGTATATGAGCTGGCGATTTCTAAGTCTGTGGTTCCGAGAGGGGGTAACCAGGCTCACTAATAAAGGTCAAGCCACTTGGCTGCCAGAATGCCCTGCTTCAGCACAGACCAGAAAGGCATTGTGATAAGCGTATCCCCGGTATAGTCAGGGGTTAATGGGAGTCGTCCCCGTCCCCCCAGTATACGGCCAGAACCATGGACCCGGTACTTGTGGTTCGGACTGTCTCCAACCAGCCATAATGTTGTGAGAGTGAAATTATGTCTAAGTCCAGCTTTGGTACATTAGAAGCAACTCTGAAACTTAACCTAAGCGTTTTTCGAAGCTACTTTTTGGCTAACTTCTTATAGGAAGGTCTAGGAGCTCTGAAAATGAACGTGCGCGTCTTTCACTCTTCCCGAGGGACTTAGAAGAATTTTGTGATATTTTTTATTAAATGGTGTATAAGGGTATATATATAAATATATTTTATGCACTGTATATGAGCTGGCGATTTCTAAGTCTGTGGTTCCGAGAGGGGGTAACCAGGCTCACTAATAAAGGTCAAGCCACTTGGCTGCCAGAATGCCCTGCTTCAGCACAGACCAGAAAGGCATTGTGATAAGCGTATCCCCGGTATAGTCAGGGGTTAATGGGAGTCGTCCCCGTCCCCCCAGTATACGGCCAGAACCATGGACCCTGTACTTGTGGTTCGGACTGTCTCCAACCAGCCATAATGTTGTGAGAGTGAAATTATGTCTAAGTCCAGCTTTGGTACATTAGAAGCAACTCTGAAACTTAACCTAAGCGTTTTTCGAAGCTACTTTTTGGCTAACTTCTTATAGGAAGGTCTAGGAGCTCTGAAAATGAACGTGCGCGTCTTTCACTCTTCCCGAGGGACTTAGAAGAATTTTGTGATATTTTTTATTAAAATGGTGTATAAGGGTATATATATATAAATATATTTTATGCACTGTATATGAGCTGGCGATTTCTAAGTCTGTGGTTCCGAGAGGGGGTAACCAGGCTCACTAATAAAGGTCAAGCCACTTGGCTGCCAGAATGCCCTGCTTCAGCACAGACCAGAAAGGCATTGTGATAAGCGTATCCCCGGTATAGTCAGGGGTTAATGGGAGTCGTCCCCGTCCCCCCAGTATACGGCCAGAACCATGGACCCGGTACTTGTGGTTCGGACTGTCTCCAACCAGCCATAATGTTGTGAGAGTGAAATTATGTCTAAGTCCAGCTTTGGTACATTAGAAGCAACTCTGAAACTTAACCTAAGCGTTTTTCGAAGCTACTTTTTGGCTAACTTCTTATAGGAAGGTCTAGGAGCTCTGAAAATGAACGTGCGCGTCTTTCACTCTTCCCGAGGGACTTAGAAGAATTTTGTGATATTTTTTATTAAATGGTGTATAAGGGTATATATATAAATATATTTTATGCACTGTATATGAGCTGGCGATTTCTAAGTCTGTGGTTCCGAGAGGGGGTAACCAGGCTCACTAATAAAGGTCAAGCCACTTGGCTGCCAGAATGCCCTGCTTCAGCACAGACCAGAAAGGCATTGTGATAAGCGTATCCCCGGTATAGTCAGGGGTTAATGGGAGTCGTCCCCGTCCCCCCAGTATACGGCCAGAACCATGGACCCTGTACTTGTGGTTCGGACTGTCTCCAACCAGCCATAATGTTGTGAGAGTGAAATTATGTCTAAGTCCAGCTTTGGTACATTAGAAGCAACTCTGAAACTTAACCTAAGCGTTTTTCGAAGCTACTTTTTGGCTAACTTCTTATAGGAAGGTCTAGGAGCTCTGAAAATGAACGTGCGCGTCTTTCACTCTTCCCGAGGGACTTAGAAGAATTTTGTGATATTTTTTATTAAAATGGTGTATAAGGGTATATATATAAATATATTTTATGCACTGTATATGAGCTGGCGATTTCTAAGTCTGTGGTTCCGAGAGGGGGTAACCAGGCTCACTAATAAAGGTCAAGCCACTTGGCTGCCAGAATGCCCTGCTTCAGCACAGACCAGAAAGGCATTGTGATAAGCATATCCCCGGTATAGTCAGGGGTTAATGGGAGTCGTCCCCGTCCCCCCAGTATACGGCCAGAACCATGGACCCGGTACTTGTGGTTCGGACTATCTCCAACCAGCCATAATGGTGTGAGAGTGAAATTATGTCTAAGTCCAGCTTTGGTACATTAGAAGCAACTCTGAAACTTAACCTAAGCGATTTTCAAAACTACTTTTTGGCTAACTTCTTATAGGAAGGTCTAGGAGCTCTGAAAATGAACGTGCGCGTCTTTCACTCTTCCCGAGGGACTTAGAAGAATTTTGTGATATTTTTTATTAAAATGGTGTATAAGGGTATATATATAAATATATTTTATGCACTGTATATGAGCTGGCGATTTCTAAGTCTGTGGTTCCGAGAGGGGGTAACCAGGCTCACTAATAAAGGTCAAGCCACTTGGCTGCCAGAATGCCCTGCTTCAGTACAGACCAGAAAGGCATTGTGATAAGCGTATCCCCGGTATAGTCAGGGGTTAATGGGAGTCGTCCCTGTCCCCCCAGTATACGGCCAGAACCATGGACCCGGTACTTGTGGTTCGGACTGTCTCCAACCAGCCATAATGTTGTGAGAGTGAAATTATGTCTAAGTCCAGCTTGGTACATTAGAAGCAACTCTGAAACTTAACCTAAGCGTTTTTCGAAGCTACTTTTTGGCTAACTTCTTATAGGAAGGTCTAGGAGCTCTGAAAATGAACGTGCGCGTCTTTCACTCTTCCCGAGGGACTTAGAAGAATTTTGTGATATTTTTTATTAAAATGGTGTATAAGGGTATATATATATAAATATATTTTATGCACTGTATATGAGCTGGCGATTTCTAAGTCTGTGGTTCCGAGAGGGGGTAACCAGGCTCACTAATAAAGGTCAAGCCACTTGGCTGCCAGAATGCCCTGCTTCAGCACAGACCAGAAAGGCATTGTGATAAGCGTATCCCCGGTATAGTCAGGGGTTAATGGGAGTCGTCCCCGTCCCCCCAGTATACGGCCAGAACCATGGACCCGGTACTTGTGGTTCGGACTGTCTCCAACCAGCCATAATGTTGTGAGAGTGAAATTATGTCTAAGTCCAGCTTTGGTACATTAGAAGCAACTCTGAAACTTAACCTAAGCGTTTTTCGAAGCTACTTTTTGGCTAACTTCTTATAGGAAGGTCTAGGAGCTCTGAAAATGAACGTGCGCGTCTTTCACTCTTCCCGAGGGACTTAGAAGAATTTTGTGATATTTTTTATTAAATGGTGTATAAGGGTATATATATAAATATATTTTATGCACTGTATATGAGCTGGCGATTTCTAAGTCTGTGGTTCCGAGAGGGGGTAACCAGGCTCACTAATAAAGGTCAAGCCACTTGGCTGCCAGAATGCCCTGCTTCAGTACAGACCAGAAAGGCATTGTGATAAGCGTATCCCCGGTATAGTCAGGGGTTAATGGGAGTCGTCCCTGTCCCCCCAGTATACGGCCAGAACCATGGACCCGGTACTTGTGGTTCGGACTGTCTCCAACCAGCCATAATGTTGTGAGAGTGAAATTATGTCTAAGTCCAGCTTGGTACATTAGAAGCAACTCTGAAACTTAACCTAAGCGTTTTTCGAAGCTACTTTTTGGCTAACTTCTTATAGGAAGGTCTAGGAGCTCTGAAAATGAACGTGCGCGTCTTTCACTCTTCCCGAGGGACTTAGAAGAATTTTGTGATATTTTTTATTAAAATGGTGTATAAGGGTATATATATATAAATATATTTTATGCACTGTATATGAGCTGGCGATTTCTAAGTCTGTGGTTCCGAGAGGGGGTAACCAGGCTCACTAATAAAGGTCAAGCCACTTGGCTGCCAGAATGCCCTGCTTCAGCACAGACCAGAAAGGCATTGTGATAAGCGTATCCCCGGTATAGTCAGGGGTTAATGGGAGTCGTCCCCGTCCCCCCAGTATACGGCCAGAACCATGGACCCGGTACTTGTGGTTCGGACTGTCTCCAACCAGCCATAATGTTGTGAGAGTGAAATTATGTCTAAGTCCAGCTTTGGTACATTAGAAGCAACTCTGAAACTTAACCTAAGCGTTTTTCGAAGCTACTTTTTGGCTAACTTCTTATAGGAAGGTCTAGGAGCTCTGAAAATGAACGTGCGCGTCTTTCACTCTTCCCGAGGGACTTAGAAGAATTTTGTGATATTTTTTATTAAATGGTGTATAAGGGTATATATATAAATATATTTTATGCACTGTATATGAGCTGGCGATTTCTAAGTCTGTGGTTCCGAGAGGGGGTAACCAGGCTCACTAATAAAGGTCAAGCCACTTGGCTGCCAGAATGCCCTGCTTCAGCACAGACCAGAAAGGCATTGTGATAAGCGTATCCCCGGTATAGTCAGGGGTTAATGGGAGTCGTCCCCGTCCCCCCAGTATACGGCCAGAACCATGGACCCTGTACTTGTGGTTCGGACTGTCTCCAACCAGCCATAATGTTGTGAGAGTGAAATTATGTCTAAGTCCAGCTTTGGTACATTAGAAGCAACTCTGAAACTTAACCTAAGCGTTTTTCGAAGCTACTTTTTGGCTAACTTCTTATAGGAAGGTCTAGGAGCTCTGAAAATGAACGTGCGCGTCTTTCACTCTTCCCGAGGGACTTAGAAGAATTTTGTGATATTTTTTATTAAAATGGTGTATAAGGGTATATATATATAAATATATTTTATGCACTGTATATGAGCTGGCGATTTCTAAGTCTGTGGTTCCGAGAGGGGGTAACCAGGCTCACTAATAAAGGTCAAGCCACTTGGCTGCCAGAATGCCCTGCTTCAGCACAGACCAGAAAGGCATTGTGATAAGCGTATCCCCGGTATAGTCAGGGGTTAATGGGAGTCGTCCCCGTCCCCCCAGTATACGGCCAGAACCATGGACCCGGTACTTGTGGTTCGGACTGTCTCCAACCAGCCATAATGTTGTGAGAGTGAAATTATGTCTAAGTCCAGCTTTGGTACATTAGAAGCAACTCTGAAACTTAACCTAAGCGTTTTTCGAAGCTACTTTTTGGCTAACTTCTTATAGGAAGGTCTAGGAGCTCTGAAAATGAACGTGCGCGTCTTTCACTCTTCCCGAGGGACTTAGAAGAATTTTGTGATATTTTTTATTAAATGGTGTATAAGGGTATATATATAAATATATTTTATGCACTGTATATGAGCTGGCGATTTCTAAGTCTGTGGTTCCGAGAGGGGGTAACCAGGCTCACTAATAAAGGTCAAGCCACTTGGCTGCCAGAATGCCCTGCTTCAGCACAGACCAGAAAGGCATTGTGATAAGCGTATCCCCGGTATAGTCAGGGGTTAATGGGAGTCGTCCCCGTCCCCCCAGTATACGGCCAGAACCATGGACCCTGTACTTGTGGTTCGGACTGTCTCCAACCAGCCATAATGTTGTGAGAGTGAAATTATGTCTAAGTCCAGCTTTGGTACATTAGAAGCAACTCTGAAACTTAACCTAAGCGTTTTTCGAAGCTACTTTTTGGCTAACTTCTTATAGGAAGGTCTAGGAGCTCTGAAAATGAACGTGCGCGTCTTTCACTCTTCCCGAGGGACTTAGAAGAATTTTGTGATATTTTTTATTAAAATGGTGTATAAGGGTATATATATAAATATATTTTATGCACTGTATATGAGCTGGCGATTTCTAAGTCTGTGGTTCCGAGAGGGGGTAACCAGGCTCACTAATAAAGGTCAAGCCACTTGGCTGCCAGAATGCCCTGCTTCAGCACAGACCAGAAAGGCATTGTGATAAGCATATCCCCGGTATAGTCAGGGGTTAATGGGAGTCGTCCCCGTCCCCCCAGTATACGGCCAGAACCATGGACCCGGTACTTGTGGTTCGGACTATCTCCAACCAGCCATAATGGTGTGAGAGTGAAATTATGTCTAAGTCCAGCTTTGGTACATTAGAAGCAACTCTGAAACTTAACCTAAGCGATTTTCAAAACTACTTTTTGGCTAACTTCTTATAGGAAGGTCTAGGAGCTCTGAAAATGAACGTGCGCGTCTTTCACTCTTCCCGAGGGACTTAGAAGAATTTTGTGATATTTTTTATTAAAATGGTGTATAAGGGTATATATATAAATATATTTTATGCACTGTATATGAGCTGGCGATTTCTAAGTCTGTGGTTCCGAGAGGGGGTAACCAGGCTCACTAATAAAGGTCAAGCCACTTGGCTGCCAGAATGCCCTGCTTCAGCACAGACCAGAAAGGCATTGTGATAAGCGTATCCCCGGTATAGTCAGGGGTTAATGGGAGTCGTCCCCGTCCCCCCAGTATACGGCCAGAACCATGGACCCGGTACTTGTGGTTCGGACTGTCTCCAACCAGCCATAATGTTGTGAGAGTGAAATTATGTCTAAGTCCAGCTTTGGTACATTAGAAGCAACTCTGAAACTTAACCTAAGCGTTTTTCGAAGCTACTTTTTGGCTAACTTCTTATAGGAAGGTCTAGGAGCTCTGAAAATGAACGTGCGCGTCTTTCACTCTTCCCGAGGGACTTAGAAGAATTTTGTGATATTTTTTATTAAATGGTGTATAAGGGTATATATATAAATATATTTTATGCACTGTATATGAGCTGGCGATTTCTAAGTCTGTGGTTCCGAGAGGGGGTAACCAGGCTCACTAATAAAGGTCAAGCCACTTGGCTGCCAGAATGCCCTGCTTCAGCACAGACCAGAAAGGCATTGTGATAAGCGTATCCCCGGTATAGTCAGGGGTTAATGGGAGTCGTCCCCGTCCCCCCAGTATACGGCCAGAACCATGGACCCTGTACTTGTGGTTCGGACTCTCTCCAACCAGCCATAATGTTGTGAGAGTGAAATTATGTCTAAGTCCAGCTTTGGTACATTAGAAGCAACTCTGAAACTTAACCTAAGCGTTTTTCGAAGCTACTTTTTGGCTAACTTCTTATAGGAAGGTCTAGGAGCTCTGAAAATGAACGTGCGCGTCTTTCACTCTTCCCGAGGGACTTAGAAGAATTTTGTGATATTTTTTATTAAAATGGTGTATAAGGGTATATATATAAATATATTTTATGCACTGTATATGAGCTGGCGATTTCTAAGTCTGTGGTTCCGAGAGGGGGTAACCAGGCTCACTAATAAAGGTCAAGCCACTTGGCTGCCAGAATGCCCTGCTTCAGCACAGACCAGAAAGGCATTGTGATAAGCGTATCCCCGGTATAGTCAGGGGTTAATGGGAGTCGTCCCCGTCCCCCCAGTATACGGCCAGAACCATGGACCCGGTACTTGTGGTTCGGACTGTCTCCAACCAGCCATAATGTTGTGAGAGTGAAATTATGTCTAAGTCCAGCTTTGGTACATTAGAAGCAACTCTGAAACTTAACCTAAGCGTTTTTCGAAGCTACTTTTTGGCTAACTTCTTATAGGAAGGTCTAGGAGCTCTGAAAATGAACGTGCGCGTCTTTCACTCTTCCCGAGGGACTTAGAAGAATTTTGTGATATTTTTTATTAAAATGGTGTATAAGGGTATATATATATATATAAATATATTTTATGCACTGTATATGAGCTGGCGATTTCTAAGTCTGTGGTTCCGAGAGGGGGTAACCAGGCTCACTAATAAAGGTCAAGCCACTTGGCTGCCAGAATGCCCTGCTTCAGCACAGACCAGAAAGGCATTGTGATAAGCGTATCCCCGGTATAGTCAGGGGTTAATGGGAGTCGTCCCCGTCCCCCCAGTATACGGCCAGAACCATGGACCCGGTACTTGTGGTTCGGACTGTCTCCAACCAGCCATAATGTTGTGAGAGTGAAATTATGTCTAAGTCCAGCTTTGGTACATTAGAAGCAACTCTGAAACTTAACCTAAGCGTTTTTCGAAGCTACTTTTTGGCTAACTTCTTATAGGAAGGTCTAGGAGCTCTGAAAATGAACGTGCGCGTCTTTCACTCTTCCCGAGGGACTTAAAAGAATTTTGTGATATTTTTTATTAAATGGTGTATAAGGGTATATATATAAATATATTTTATGCACTGTATATGAGCTGGCGATTTCTAAGTCTGTGGTTCCGAGAGGGGGTAACCAGGCTCACTAATAAAGGTCAAGCCACTTGGCTGCCAGAATGCCCTGCTTCAGCACAGACCAGAAAGGCATTGTGATAAGCGTATCCCCGGTATAGTCAGGGGTTAATGGGAGTCGTCCCCGTCCCCCCAGTATACGGCCAGAACCATGGACCCGATACTTGTGTTTCGGACCCTCTCCAACCAGCCATAATGTTGTGAGAGTGAAATTATGTCTAAGTCCAGCTTTGGTACATTAGAAGCAACTATGGAACTTAACCTAAGCGTTTTTCGAAGCTACTTTTTGGCTAACTTCTTATAGGAAGGTCTAGGAGCTCTGACAATGAACGTACGCGTCTTTCACTCTTCCCGAGGGACTTAGAAGAATTTTGTGATATTTTTTATTAAAATGGTGTATAAGGGTATATATATAAATATATTTTATGCACTGTATATGAGCTGGCGATTTCTAAGTCTGTGGTTCCGAGAGGGGGTAACCAGGCTCACTAATAAAGGTCAAGCCACTTGGCTGCCAGAATGCCCTGCTTCAGCACAGACCAGAAAGGCATTGTGATAAGCGTATCCCCGGTATAGTCAGGGGTTAATGGGAGTCGTCCCCGTCCCCCCAGTATACGGCCAGAACCATGGACCCGGTACTTGTGGTTCGGACTGTCTCCAACCAGCCATAATGTTGTGAGAGTGAAATTATGTCTAAGTCCAGCTTTGGTACATTAGAAGCAACTCTGAAACTTAACCTAAGCGTTTTTCGAAGCTACTTTTTGGCTAACTTCTTATAGGAAGGTCTAGGAGCTCTGAAAATGAACGTGCGCGTCTTTCACTCTTCCCGAGGGACTTAGAAGAATTTTGTGATATTTTTTATTAAAATGGTGTATAAGGGTATATATATAAATATATTTTATGCACTGTATATGAGCTGGCGATTTCTAAGTCTGTGGTTCCGAGAGGGGGTAACCAGGCTCACTAATAAAGGTCAAGCCACTTGGCTGCCAGAATGCCCTGCTTCAGCACAGACCAGAAAGGCATTGTGATAAGCATATCCCCGGTATAGTCAGGGGTTAATGGGAGTCGTCCCCGTCCCCCCAGTATACGGCCAGAACCATGGACCCGGTACTTGTGGTTCGGACTATCTCCAACCAGCCATAATGGTGTGAGAGTGAAATTATGTCTAAGTCCAGCTTTGGTACATTAGAAGCAACTCTGAAACTTAACCTAAGCGATTTTCAAAACTACTTTTTGGCTAACTTCTTATAGGAAGGTCTAGGAGCTCTGAAAATGAACGTGCGCGTCTTTCACTCTTCCCGAGGGACTTAGAAGAATTTTGTGATATTTTTTATTAAAATGGTGTATAAGGGTATATATATAAATATATTTTATGCACTGTATATGAGCTGGCGATTTCTAAGTCTGTGGTTCCGAGAGGGGGTAACCAGGATCACTAATAAAGGTCAAGCCACTTGGCTGCCAGAATGCCCTGCTTCAGCACAGACCAGAAAGGCATTGTGATAAGCGTATCCCCGGTATAGTCAGGGGTTAATGGGAGTCGTCCCTGTCCCCCCAGTATACGGCCAGAACCATGGACCCGGTACTTGTGGTTCGGACTGTCTCCAACCAGCCATAATGTTGTGAGAGTGAAATTATGTCTAAGTCCAGCTTGGTACATTAGAAGCAACTCTGAAACTTAACCTAAGCGTTTTTCGAAGCTACTTTTTGGCTAACTTCTTATAGGAAGGTCTAGGAGCTCTGAAAATGAACGTGCGCGTCTTTCACTCTTCCCGAGGGACTTAGAAGAATTTTGTGATATTTTTTATTAAAATGGTGTATAAGGGTATATATATATAAATATATTTTATGCACTGTATATGAGCTGGCGATTTCTAAGTCTGTGGTTCCGAGAGGGGGTAACCAGGCTCACTAATAAAGGTCAAGCCACTTGGCTGCCAGAATGCCCTGCTTCAGCACAGACCAGAAAGGCATTGTGATAAGCGTATCCCCGGTATAGTCAGGGGTTAATGGGAGTCGTCCCCGTCCCCCCAGTATACGGCCAGAACCATGGACCCGGTACTTGTGGTTCGGACTGTCTCCAACCAGCCATAATGTTGTGAGAGTGAAATTATGTCTAAGTCCAGCTTTGGTACATTAGAAGCAACTCTGAAACTTAACCTAAGCGTTTTTCGAAGCTACTTTTTGGCTAACTTCTTATAGGAAGGTCTAGGAGCTCTGAAAATGAACGTGCGCGTCTTTCACTCTTCCCGAGGGACTTAGAAGAATTTTGTGATATTTTTTATTAAATGGTGTATAAGGGTATATATATAAATATATTTTATGCACTGTATATGAGCTGGCGATTTCTAAGTCTGTGGTTCCGAGAGGGGGTAACCAGGCTCACTAATAAAGGTCAAGCCACTTGGCTGCCAGAATGCCCTGCTTCAGCACAGACCAGAAAGGCATTGTGATAAGCGTATCCCCGGTATAGTCAGGGGTTAATGGGAGTCGTCCCCGTCCCCCCAGTATACGGCCAGAACCATGGACCCTGTACTTGTGGTTCGGACTGTCTCCAACCAGCCATAATGTTGTGAGAGTGAAATTATGTCTAAGTCCAGCTTTGGTACATTAGAAGCAACTCTGAAACTTAACCTAAGCGTTTTTCGAAGCTACTTTTTGGCTAACTTCTTATAGGAAGGTCTAGGAGCTCTGAAAATGAACGTGCGCGTCTTTCACTCTTCCCGAGGGACTTAGAAGAATTTTGTGATATTTTTTATTAAATGGTGTATAAGGGTATAAATATAAATATATTTTATGCACTGTATATGAGCTGGCGATTTCTAAGTCTGTGGTTCCGAGAGGGGGTAACCAGGCTCACTAATAAAGGTCAAGCCACTTGGCTGCCAGAATGCCCTGCTTCAGCACAGACCAGAAAGGCATTGTGATAAGCGTATCCCCGGTATAGTCAGGGGTTAATGGGAGTCGTCCCCGTCCCCCCAGTATACGGCCAGAACCATGGACCCTGTACTTGTGGTTCGGACTCTCTCCAACCAGCCATAATGTTGTGAGAGTGAAATTATGTCTAAGTCCAGCTTTGGTACATTAGAAGCAACTCTGAAACTTAACCTAAGCGTTTTTCGAAGCTACTTTTTGGCTAACTTCTTATAGGAAGGTCTAGGAGCTCTGAAAATGAACGTGCGCGTCTTTCACTCTTCCCGAGGGACTTAGAAGAATTTTGTGATCTTTTTTATTAAAATGGTGTATAAGGGTATATATATAAATATATTTTATGCACTGTATATGAGCTGGCGATTTCTAAGTCTGTGGTTCCGAGAGGGGGTAACCAGGCTCACTAATAAAGGTCAAGCCACTTGGCTGCCAGAATGCCCTGCTTCAGCACAGACCAGAAAGGCATTGTGATAAGCGTATCCCCGGTATAGTCAGGGGTTAATGGGAGTCGTCCCCGTCCCCCCAGTATACGGCCAGAACCATGGACCCGGTACTTGTGGTTCGGACTGTCTCCAACCAGCCATAATGTTGTGAGAGTGAAATTATGTCTAAGTCCAGCTTTGGTACATTAGAAGCAACTCTGAAACTTAACCTAAGCGTTTTTCGAAGCTACTTTTTGGCTAACTTCTTATAGGAAGGTCTAGGAGCTCTGAAAATGAACGTGCGCGTCTTTCACTCTTCCCGAGGGACTTAGAAGAATTTTGTGATATTTTTTATTAAAATGGTGTATAAGGGTATATATATATATATAAATATATTTTATGCACTGTATATGAGCTGGCGATTTCTAAGTCTGTGGTTCCGAGAGGGGGTAACCAGGCTCACTAATAAAGGTCAAGCCACTTGGCTGCCAGAATGCCCTGCTTCAGCACAGACCAGAAAGGCATTGTGATAAGCGTATCCCCGGTATAGTCAGGGGTTAATGGGAGTCGTCCCCGTCCCCCCAGTATACGGCCAGAACCATGGACCCGGTACTTGTGGTTCGGACTGTCTCCAACCAGCCATAATGTTGTGAGAGTGAAATTATGTCTAAGTCCAGCTTTGGTACATTAGAAGCAACTCTGAAACTTAACCTAAGCGTTTTTCGAAGCTACTTTTTGGCTAACTTCTTATAGGAAGGTCTAGGAGCTCTGAAAATGAACGTGCGCGTCTTTCACTCTTCCCGAGGGACTTAAAAGAATTTTGTGATATTTTTTATTAAATGGTGTATAAGGGTATATATATAAATATATTTTATGCACTGTATATGAGCTGGCGATTTCTAAGTCTGTGGTTCCGAGAGGGGGTAACCAGGCTCACTAATAAAGGTCAAGCCACTTGGCTGCCAGAATGCCCTGCTTCAGCACAGACCAGAAAGGCATTGTGATAAGCGTATCCCCGGTATAGTCAGGGGTTAATGGGAGTCGTCCCCGTCCCCCCAGTATACGGCCAGAACCATGGACCCGATACTTGTGTTTCGGACCCTCTCCAACCAGCCATAATGTTGTGAGAGTGAAATTATGTCTAAGTCCAGCTTTGGTACATTAGAAGCAACTATGGAACTTAACCTAAGCGTTTTTCGAAGCTACTTTTTGGCTAACTTCTTATAGGAAGGTCTAGGAGCTCTGACAATGAACGTACGCGTCTTTCACTCTTCCCGAGGGACTTAGAAGAATTTTGTGATATTTTTTATTAAAATGGTGTATAAGGGTATATATATAAATATATTTTATGCACTGTATATGAGCTGGCGATTTCTAAGTCTGTGGTTCCGAGAGGGGGTAACCAGGCTCACTAATAAAGGTCAAGCCACTTGGCTGCCAGAATGCCCTGCTTCAGCACAGACCAGAAAGGCATTGTGATAAGCGTATCCCCGGTATAGTCAGGGGTTAATGGGAGTCGTCCCCGTCCCCCCAGTATACGGCCAGAACCATGGACCCGGTACTTGTGGTTCGGACTGTCTCCAACCAGCCATAATGTTGTGAGAGTGAAATTATGTCTAAGTCCAGCTTTGGTACATTAGAAGCAACTCTGAAACTTAACCTAAGCGTTTTTCGAAGCTACTTTTTGGCTAACTTCTTATAGGAAGGTCTAGGAGCTCTGAAAATGAACGTGCGCGTCTTTCACTCTTCCCGAGGGACTTAGAAGAATTTTGTGATATTTTTTATTAAAATGGTGTATAAGGGTATATATATAAATATATTTTATGCACTGTATATGAGCTGGCGATTTCTAAGTCTGTGGTTCCGAGAGGGGGTAACCAGGCTCACTAATAAAGGTCAAGCCACTTGGCTGCCAGAATGCCCTGCTTCAGCACAGACCAGAAAGGCATTGTGATAAGCATATCCCCGGTATAGTCAGGGGTTAATGGGAGTCGTCCCCGTCCCCCCAGTATACGGCCAGAACCATGGACCCGGTACTTGTGGTTCGGACTATCTCCAACCAGCCATAATGGTGTGAGAGTGAAATTATGTCTAAGTCCAGCTTTGGTACATTAGAAGCAACTCTGAAACTTAACCTAAGCGATTTTCAAAACTACTTTTTGGCTAACTTCTTATAGGAAGGTCTAGGAGCTCTGAAAATGAACGTGCGCGTCTTTCACTCTTCCCGAGGGACTTAGAAGAATTTTGTGATATTTTTTATTAAAATGGTGTATAAGGGTATATATATAAATATATTTTATGCACTGTATATGAGCTGGCGATTTCTAAGTCTGTGGTTCCGAGAGGGGGTAACCAGGATCACTAATAAAGGTCAAGCCACTTGGCTGCCAGAATGCCCTGCTTCAGCACAGACCAGAAAGGCATTGTGATAAGCGTATCCCCGGTATAGTCAGGGGTTAATGGGAGTCGTCCCTGTCCCCCCAGTATACGGCCAGAACCATGGACCCGGTACTTGTGGTTCGGACTGTCTCCAACCAGCCATAATGTTGTGAGAGTGAAATTATGTCTAAGTCCAGCTTGGTACATTAGAAGCAACTCTGAAACTTAACCTAAGCGTTTTTCGAAGCTACTTTTTGGCTAACTTCTTATAGGAAGGTCTAGGAGCTCTGAAAATGAACGTGCGCGTCTTTCACTCTTCCCGAGGGACTTAGAAGAATTTTGTGATATTTTTTATTAAAATGGTGTATAAGGGTATATATATATAAATATATTTTATGCACTGTATATGAGCTGGCGATTTCTAAGTCTGTGGTTCCGAGAGGGGGTAACCAGGCTCACTAATAAAGGTCAAGCCACTTGGCTGCCAGAATGCCCTGCTTCAGCACAGACCAGAAAGGCATTGTGATAAGCGTATCCCCGGTATAGTCAGGGGTTAATGGGAGTCGTCCCCGTCCCCCCAGTATACGGCCAGAACCATGGACCCGGTACTTGTGGTTCGGACTGTCTCCAACCAGCCATAATGTTGTGAGAGTGAAATTATGTCTAAGTCCAGCTTTGGTACATTAGAAGCAACTCTGAAACTTAACCTAAGCGTTTTTCGAAGCTACTTTTTGGCTAACTTCTTATAGGAAGGTCTAGGAGCTCTGAAAATGAACGTGCGCGTCTTTCACTCTTCCCGAGGGACTTAGAAGAATTTTGTGATATTTTTTATTAAATGGTGTATAAGGGTATATATATAAATATATTTTATGCACTGTATATGAGCTGGCGATTTCTAAGTCTGTGGTTCCGAGAGGGGGTAACCAGGCTCACTAATAAAGGTCAAGCCACTTGGCTGCCAGAATGCCCTGCTTCAGCACAGACCAGAAAGGCATTGTGATAAGCGTATCCCCGGTATAGTCAGGGGTTAATGGGAGTCGTCCCCGTCCCCCCAGTATACGGCCAGAACCATGGACCCTGTACTTGTGGTTCGGACTGTCTCCAACCAGCCATAATGTTGTGAGAGTGAAATTATGTCTAAGTCCAGCTTTGGTACATTAGAAGCAACTCTGAAACTTAACCTAAGCGTTTTTCGAAGCTACTTTTTGGCTAACTTCTTATAGGAAGGTCTAGGAGCTCTGAAAATGAACGTGCGCGTCTTTCACTCTTCCCGAGGGACTTAGAAGAATTTTGTGATATTTTTTATTAAATGGTGTATAAGGGTATAAATATAAATATATTTTATGCACTGTATATGAGCTGGCGATTTCTAAGTCTGTGGTTCCGAGAGGGGGTAACCAGGCTCACTAATAAAGGTCAAGCCACTTGGCTGCCAGAATGCCCTGCTTCAGCACAGACCAGAAAGGCATTGTGATAAGCGTATCCCCGGTATAGTCAGGGGTTAATGGGAGTCGTCCCCGTCCCCCCAGTATACGGCCAGAACCATGGACCCTGTACTTGTGGTTCGGACTCTCTCCAACCAGCCATAATGTTGTGAGAGTGAAATTATGTCTAAGTCCAGCTTTGGTACATTAGAAGCAACTCTGAAACTTAACCTAAGCGTTTTTCGAAGCTACTTTTTGGCTAACTTCTTATAGGAAGGTCTAGGAGCTCTGAAAATGAACGTGCGCGTCTTTCACTCTTCCCGAGGGACTTAGAAGAATTTTGTGATCTTTTTTATTAAAATGGTGTATAAGGGTATATATATAAATATATTTTATGCACTGTATATGAGCTGGCGATTTCTAAGTCTGTGGTTCCGAGAGGGGGTAACCAGGCTCACTAATAAAGGTCAAGCCACTTGGCTGCCAGAATGCCCTGCTTCAGCACAGACCAGAAAGGCATTGTGATAAGCGTATCCCCGGTATAGTCAGGGGTTAATGGGAGTCGTCCCCGTCCCCCCAGTATACGGCCAGAACCATGGACCCGGTACTTGTGGTTCGGACTGTCTCCAACCAGCCATAATGTTGTGAGAGTGAAATTATGTCTAAGTCCAGCTTTGGTACATTAGAAGCAACTCTGAAACTTAACCTAAGCGTTTTTCGAAGCTACTTTTTGGCTAACTTCTTATAGGAAGGTCTAGGAGCTCTGAAAATGAACGTGCGCGTCTTTCACTCTTCCCGAGGGACTTAGAAGAATTTTGTGATATTTTTTATTAAAATGGTGTATAAGGGTATATATATATATATAAATATATTTTATGCACTGTATATGAGCTGGCGATTTCTAAGTCTGTGGTTCCGAGAGGGGGTAACCAGGCTCACTAATAAAGGTCAAGCCACTTGGCTGCCAGAATGCCCTGCTTCAGCACAGACCAGAAAGGCATTGTGATAAGCGTATCCCCGGTATAGTCAGGGGTTAATGGGAGTCGTCCCCGTCCCCCCAGTATACGGCCAGAACCATGGACCCGGTACTTGTGGTTCGGACTGTCTCCAACCAGCCATAATGTTGTGAGAGTGAAATTATGTCTAAGTCCAGCTTTGGTACATTAGAAGCAACTCTGAAACTTAACCTAAGCGTTTTTCGAAGCTACTTTTTGGCTAACTTCTTATAGGAAGGTCTAGGAGCTCTGAAAATGAACGTGCGCGTCTTTCACTCTTCCCGAGGGACTTAGAAGAATTTTGTGATATTTTTTATTAAATGGTGTATAAGGGTATATATATAAATATATTTTATGCACTGTATATGAGCTGGCGATTTCTAAGTCTGTGGTTCCGAGAGGGGGTAACCAGGCTCACTAATAAAGGTCAAGCCACTTGGCTGCCAGAATGCCCTGCTTCAGCACAGACCAGAAAGGCATTGTGATAAGCGTATCCCCGGTATAGTCAGGGGTTAATGGGAGTCGTCCCCGTCCCCCCAGTATACGGCCAGAACCATGGACCCGATACTTGTGTTTCGGACCCTCTCCAACCAGCCATAATGTTGTGAGAGTGAAATTATGTCTAAGTCCAGCTTTGGTACATTAGAAGCAACTATGGAACTTAACCTAAGCGTTTTTCGAAGCTACTTTTTGGCTAACTTCTTATAGGAAGGTCTAGGAGCTCTGAAAATGAACGTACGCGTCTTTCACTCTTCCCGAGGGACTTAGAAGAATTTTGTGATATTTTTTATTAAAATGGTGTATAAGGGTATATATATAAATATATTTTATGCACTGTATATGAGCTGGCGATTTCTAAGTCTGTGGTTCCGAGAGGGGGTAACCAGGCTCACTAATAAAGGTCAAGCCACTTGGCTGCCAGAATGCCCTGCTTCAGCACAGACCAGAAAGGCATTGTGATAAGCGTATCCCCGGTATAGTCAGGGGTTAATGGGAGTCGTCCCCGTCCCCCCAGTATACGGCCAGAACCATGGACCCGGTACTTGTGGTTCGGACTGTCTCCAACCAGCCATAATGTTGTGAGAGTGAAATTATGTCTAAGTCCAGCTTTGGTACATTAGAAGCAACTCTGAAACTTAACCTAAGCGTTTTTCGAAGCTACTTTTTGGCTAACTTCTTATAGGAAGGTCTAGGAGCTCTGAAAATGAACGTGCGCGTCTTTCACTCTTCCCGAGGGACTTAGAAGAATTTTGTGATATTTTTTATTAAAATGGTGTATAAGGGTATATATATAAATATATTTTATGCACTGTATATGAGCTGGCGATTTCTAAGTCTGTGGTTCCGAGAGGGGGTAACCAGGCTCACTAATAAAGGTCAAGCCACTTGGCTGCCAGAATGCCCTGCTTCAGCACAGACCAGAAAGGCATTGTGATAAGCATATCCCCGGTATAGTCAGGGGTTAATGGGAGTCGTCCCCGTCCCCCCAGTATACGGCCAGAACCATGGACCCGGTACTTGTGGTTCGGACTATCTCCAACCAGCCATAATGGTGTGAGAGTGAAATTATGTCTAAGTCCAGCTTTGGTACATTAGAAGCAACTCTGAAACTTAACCTAAGCGATTTTCAAAACTACTTTTTGGCTAACTTCTTATAGGAAGGTCTAGGAGCTCTGAAAATGAACGTGCGCGTCTTTCACTCTTCCCGAGGGACTTAGAAGAATTTTGTGATATTTTTTATTAAAATGGTGTATAAGGGTATATATATATATATAAATATATTTTATGCACTGTATATGAGCTGGCGATTTCTAAGTCTGTGGTTCCGAGAGGGGGTAACCAGGCTCACTAATAAAGGTCAAGCCACTTGGCTGCCAGAATGCCCTGCTTCAGCACAGACCAGAAAGGCATTGTGATAAGCGTATCCCCGGTATAGTCAGGGGTTAATGGGAGTCGTCCCCGTCCCCCCAGTATACGGCCAGAACCATGGACCCGGTACTTGTGGTTCGGACTGTCTCCAACCAGCCATAATGTTGTGAGAGTGAAATTATGTCTAAGTCCAGCTTTGGTACATTAGAAGCAACTCTGAAACTTAACCTAAGCGTTTTTCGAAGCTACTTTTTGGCTAACTTCTTATAGGAAGGTCTAGGAGCTCTGAAAATGAACGTGCGCGTCTTTCACTCTTCCCGAGGGACTTAGAAGAATTTTGTGATATTTTTTATTAAATGGTGTATAAGGGTATATATATAAATATATTTTATGCACTGTATATGAGCTGGCGATTTCTAAGTCTGTGGTTCCGAGAGGGGGTAACCAGGCTCACTAATAAAGGTCAAGCCACTTGGCTGCCAGAATGCCCTGCTTCAGCACAGACCAGAAAGGCATTGTGATAAGCGTATCCCCGGTATAGTCAGGGGTTAATGGGAGTCGTCCCCGTCCCCCCAGTATACGGCCAGAACCATGGACCCGATACTTGTGTTTCGGACCCTCTCCAACCAGCCATAATGTTGTGAGAGTGAAATTATGTCTAAGTCCAGCTTTGGTACATTAGAAGCAACTATGGAACTTAACCTAAGCGTTTTTCGAAGCTACTTTTTGGCTAACTTCTTATAGGAAGGTCTAGGAGCTCTGAAAATGAACGTACGCGTCTTTCACTCTTCCCGAGGGACTTAGAAGAATTTTGTGATATTTTTTATTAAAATGGTGTATAAGGGTATATATATAAATATATTTTATGCACTGTATATGAGCTGGCGATTTCTAAGTCTGTGGTTCCGAGAGGGGGTAACCAGGCTCACTAATAAAGGTCAAGCCACTTGGCTGCCAGAATGCCCTGCTTCAGCACAGACCAGAAAGGCATTGTGATAAGCGTATCCCCGGTATAGTCAGGGGTTAATGGGAGTCGTCCCCGTCCCCCCAGTATACGGCCAGAACCATGGACCCGGTACTTGTGGTTCGGACTGTCTCCAACCAGCCATAATGTTGTGAGAGTGAAATTATGTCTAAGTCCAGCTTTGGTACATTAGAAGCAACTCTGAAACTTAACCTAAGCGTTTTTCGAAGCTACTTTTTGGCTAACTTCTTATAGGAAGGTCTAGGAGCTCTGAAAATGAACGTGCGCGTCTTTCACTCTTCCCGAGGGACTTAGAAGAATTTTGTGATATTTTTTATTAAAATGGTGTATAAGGGTATATATATAAATATATTTTATGCACTGTATATGAGCTGGCGATTTCTAAGTCTGTGGTTCCGAGAGGGGGTAACCAGGCTCACTAATAAAGGTCAAGCCACTTGGCTGCCAGAATGCCCTGCTTCAGCACAGACCAGAAAGGCATTGTGATAAGCATATCCCCGGTATAGTCAGGGGTTAATGGGAGTCGTCCCCGTCCCCCCAGTATACGGCCAGAACCATGGACCCGGTACTTGTGGTTCGGACTATCTCCAACCAGCCATAATGGTGTGAGAGTGAAATTATGTCTAAGTCCAGCTTTGGTACATTAGAAGCAACTCTGAAACTTAACCTAAGCGATTTTCAAAACTACTTTTTGGCTAACTTCTTATAGGAAGGTCTAGGAGCTCTGAAAATGAACGTGCGCGTCTTTCACTCTTCCCGAGGGACTTAGAAGAATTTTGTGATATTTTTTATTAAAATGGTGTATAAGGGTATATATATATATATAAATATATTTTATGCACTGTATATGAGCTGGCGATTTCTAAGTCTGTGGTTCCGAGAGGGGGTAACCAGGCTCACTAATAAAGGTCAAGCCACTTGGCTGCCAGAATGCCCTGCTTCAGCACAGACCAGAAAGGCATTGTGATAAGCGTATCCCCGGTATAGTCAGGGGTTAATGGGAGTCGTCCCCGTCCCCCCAGTATACGGCCAGAACCATGGACCCGGTACTTGTGGTTCGGACTGTCTCCAACCAGCCATAATGTTGTGAGAGTGAAATTATGTCTAAGTCCAGCTTTGGTACATTAGAAGCAACTCTGAAACTTAACCTAAGCGTTTTTCGAAGCTACTTTTTGGCTAACTTCTTATAGGAAGGTCTAGGAGCTCTGAAAATGAACGTGCGCGTCTTTCACTCTTCCCGAGGGACTTAGAAGAATTTTGTGATATTTTTTATTAAATGGTGTATAAGGGTATATATATAAATATATTTTATGCACTGTATATGAGCTGGCGATTTCTAAGTCTGTGGTTCCGAGAGGGGGTAACCAGGCTCACTAATAAAGGTCAAGCCACTTGGCTGCCAGAATGCCCTGCTTCAGCACAGACCAGAAAGGCATTGTGATAAGCGTATCCCCGGTATAGTCAGGGGTTAATGGGAGTCGTCCCCGTCCCCCCAGTATACGGCCAGAACCATGGACCCGGTACTTGTGGTTCGGACTGTCTCCAACCAGCCATAATGTTGTGAGAGTGAAATTATGTCTAAGTCCAGCTTTGGTACATTAGAAGCAACTCTGAAACTTAACCTAAGCGTTTTTCGAAGCTACTTTTTGGCTAACTTCTTATAGGAAGGTCTAGGAGCTCTGAAAATGAACGTGCGCGTCTTTCACTCTTCCCGAGGGACTTAGAAGAATTTTGTGATATTTTTTATTAAATGGTGTATAAGGGTATATATATAAATATATTTTATGCACTGTATATGAGCTGGCGATTTCTAAGTCTGTGGTTCCGAGAGGGGGTAACCAGGCTCACTAATAAAGGTCAAGCCACTTGGCTGCCAGAATGCCCTGCTTCAGCACAGACCAGAAAGGCATTGTGATAAGCGTATCCCCGGTATAGTCAGGGGTTAATGGGAGTCGTCCCCGTCCCCCCAGTATACGGCCAGAACCATGGACCCGATACTTGTGTTTCGGACCCTCTCCAACCAGCCATAATGTTGTGAGAGTGAAATTATGTCTAAGTCCAGCTTTGGTACATTAGAAGCAACTATGGAACTTAACCTAAGCGTTTTTCGAAGCTACTTTTTGGCTAACTTCTTATAGGAAGGTCTAGGAGCTCTGAAAATGAACGTACGCGTCTTTCACTCTTCCCGAGGGACTTAGAAGAATTTTGTGATATTTTTTATTAAAATGGTGTATAAGGGTATATATATAAATATATTTTATGCACTGTATATGAGCTGGCGATTTCTAAGTCTGTGGTTCCGAGAGGGGGTAACCAGGCTCACTAATAAAGGTCAAGCCACTTGGCTGCCAGAATGCCCTGCTTCAGCACAGACCAGAAAGGCATTGTGATAAGCGTATCCCCGGTATAGTCAGGGGTTAATGGGAGTCGTCCCCGTCCCCCCAGTATACGGCCAGAACCATGGACCCGGTACTTGTGGTTCGGACTGTCTCCAACCAGCCATAATGTTGTGAGAGTGAAATTATGTCTAAGTCCAGCTTTGGTACATTAGAAGCAACTCTGAAACTTAACCTAAGCGTTTTTCGAAGCTACTTTTTGGCTAACTTCTTATAGGAAGGTCTAGGAGCTCTGAAAATGAACGTGCGCGTCTTTCACTCTTCCCGAGGGACTTAGAAGAATTTTGTGATATTTTTTATTAAAATGGTGTATAAGGGTATATATATAAATATATTTTATGCACTGTATATGAGCTGGCGATTTCTAAGTCTGTGGTTCCGAGAGGGGGTAACCAGGCTCACTAATAAAGGTCAAGCCACTTGGCTGCCAGAATGCCCTGCTTCAGCACAGACCAGAAAGGCATTGTGATAAGCATATCCCCGGTATAGTCAGGGGTTAATGGGAGTCGTCCCCGTCCCCCCAGTATACGGCCAGAACCATGGACCCGGTACTTGTGGTTCGGACTATCTCCAACCAGCCATAATGGTGTGAGAGTGAAATTATGTCTAAGTCCAGCTTTGGTACATTAGAAGCAACTCTGAAACTTAACCTAAGCGATTTTCAAAACTACTTTTTGGCTAACTTCTTATAGGAAGGTCTAGGAGCTCTGAAAATGAACGTGCGCGTCTTTCACTCTTCCCGAGGGACTTAGAAGAATTTTGTGATATTTTTTATTAAAATGGTGTATAAGGGTATATATATAAATATATTTTATGCACTGTATATGAGCTGGCGATTTCTAAGTCTGTGGTTCCGAGAGGGGGTAACCAGGCTCACTAATAAAGGTCAAGCCACTTGGCTGCCAGAATGCCCTGCTTCAGCACAGACCAGAAAGGCATTGTGATAAGCGTATCCCCGGTATAGTCAGGGGTTAATGGGAGTCGTCCCTGTCCCCCCAGTATACGGCCAGAACCATGGACCCGGTACTTGTGGTTCGGACTGTCTCCAACCAGCCATAATGTTGTGAGAGTGAAATTATGTCTTAAGTCCAGCTTGGTACATTAGAAGCAACTCTGAAACTTAACCTAAGCGTTTTTCGAAGCTACTTTTTGGCTAACTTCTTATAGGAAGGTCTAGGAGCTCTGAAAATGAACGTGCGCGTCTTTCACTCTTCCCGAGGGACTTAGAAGAATTTTGTGATATTTTTTATTAAAATGGTGTATAAGGGTATATATATATAAATATATTTTATGCACTGTATATGAGCTGGCGATTTCTAAGTCTGTGGTTCCGAGAGGGGGTAACCAGGCTCACTAATAAAGGTCAAGCCACTTGGCTGCCAGAATGCCCTGCTTCAGCACAGACCAGAAAGGCATTGTGATAAGCGTATCCCCGGTATAGTCAGGGGTTAATGGGAGTCGTCCCCGTCCCCCCAGTATACGGCCAGAACCATGGACCCGGTACTTGTGGTTCGGACTGTCTCCAACCAGCCATAATGTTGTGAGAGTGAAATTATGTCTAAGTCCAGCTTTGGTACATTAGAAGCAACTCTGAAACTTAACCTAAGCGTTTTTCGAAGCTACTTTTTGGCTAACTTCTTATAGGAAGGTCTAGGAGCTCTGAAAATGAACGTGCGCGTCTTTCACTCTTCCCGAGGGACTTAGAAGAATTTTGTGATATTTTTTATTAAATGGTGTATAAGGGTATATATATAAATATATTTTATGCACTGTATATGAGCTGGCGATTTCTAAGTCTGTGGTTCCGAGAGGGGGTAACCAGGCTCACTAATAAAGGTCAAGCCACTTGGCTGCCAGAATGCCCTGCTTCAGCACAGACCAGAAAGGCATTGTGATAAGCATATCCCCGGTATAGTCAGGGGTTAATGGGAGTCGTCCCCGTCCCCCCAGTATACGGCCAGAACCATGGACCCGGTACTTGTGGTTCGGACTATCTCCAACCAGCCATAATGGTGTGAGAGTGAAATTATGTCTAAGTCCAGCTTTGGTACATTAGAAGCAACTCTGAAACTTAACCTAAGCGATTTTCAAAACTACTTTTTGGCTAACTTCTTATAGGAAGGTCTAGGAGCTCTGAAAATGAACGTGCGCGTCTTTCACTCTTCCCGAGGGACTTAGAAGAATTTTGTGATATTTTTTATTAAAATGGTGTATAAGGGTATATATATATATAAATATATTTTATGCACTGTATATGAGCTGGCGATTTCTAAGTCTGTGGTTCCGAGAGGGGGTAACCAGGCTCACTAATAAAGGTCAAGCCACTTGGCTGCCAGAATGCCCTGCTTCAGCACAGACCAGAAAGGCATTGTGATAAGCGTATCCCCGGTATAGTCAGGGGTTAATGGGAGTCGTCCCCGTCCCCCCAGTATACGGCCAGAACCATGGACCCGGTACTTGTGGTTCGGACTGTCTCCAACCAGCCATAATGTTGTGAGAGTGAAATTATGTCTAAGTCCAGCTTTGGTACATTAGAAGCAACTCTGAAACTTAACCTAAGCGTTTTTCGAAGCTACTTTTTGGCTAACTTCTTATAGGAAGGTCTAGGAGCTCTGAAAATGAACGTGCGCGTCTTTCACTCTTCCCGAGGGACTTAGAAGAATTTTGTGATATTTTTTATTAAATGGTGTATAAGGGTATATATATAAATATATTTTATGCACTGTATATGAGCTGGCGATTTCTAAGTCTGTGGTTCCGAGAGGGGGTAACCAGGCTCACTAATAAAGGTCAAGCCACTTGGCTGCCAGAATGCCCTGCTTCAGCACAGACCAGAAAGGCATTGTGATAAGCGTATCCCCGGTATAGTCAGGGGTTAATGGGAGTCGTCCCCGTCCCCCCAGTATACGGCCAGAACCATGGACCCGATACTTGTGTTTCGGACCCTCTCCAACCAGCCATAATGTTGTGAGAGTGAAATTATGTCTAAGTCCAGCTTTGGTACATTAGAAGCAACTATGGAACTTAACCTAAGCGTTTTTCGAAGCTACTTTTTGGCTAACTTCTTATAGGAAGGTCTAGGAGCTCTGAAAATGAACGTGCGCGTCTTTCACTCTTCCCGAGGGACTTAGAAGAATTTTGTGATATTTTTTATTAAATGGTGTATAAGGGTATATATATAAATATATTTTATGCACTGTATATGAGCTGGCGATTTCTAAGTCTGTGGTTCCGAGAGGGGGTAACCAGGCTCACTAATAAAGGTCAAGCCACTTGGCTGCCAGAATGCCCTGCTTCAGCACAGACCAGAAAGGCATTGTGATAAGCGTATCCCCGGTATAGTCAGGGGTTAATGGGAGTCGTCCCCGTCCCCCCAGTATACGGCCAGAACCATGGACCCGATACTTGTGTTTCGGACCCTCTCCAACCAGCCATAATGTTGTGAGAGTGAAATTATGTCTAAGTCCAGCTTTGGTACATTAGAAGCAACTATGGAACTTAACCTAAGCGTTTTTCGAAGCTACTTTTTGGCTAACTTCTTATAGGAAGGTCTAGGAGCTCTGAAAATGAACGTACGCGTCTTTCACTCTTCCCGAGGGACTTAGAAGAATTTTGTGATATTTTTTATTAAAATGGTGTATAAGGGTATATATATAAATATATTTTATGCACTGTATATGAGCTGGCGATTTCTAAGTCTGTGGTTCCGAGAGGGGGTAACCAGGCTCACTAATAAAGGTCAAGCCACTTGGCTGCCAGAATGCCCTGCTTCAGCACAGACCAGAAAGGCATTGTGATAAGCGTATCCCCGGTATAGTCAGGGGTTAATGGGAGTCGTCCCCGTCCCCCCAGTATACGGCCAGAACCATGGACCCGGTACTTGTGGTTCGGACTGTCTCCAACCAGCCATAATGTTGTGAGAGTGAAATTATGTCTAAGTCCAGCTTTGGTACATTAGAAGCAACTCTGAAACTTAACCTAAGCGTTTTTCGAAGCTACTTTTTGGCTAACTTCTTATAGGAAGGTCTAGGAGCTCTGAAAATGAACGTGCGCGTCTTTCACTCTTCCCGAGGGACTTAGAAGAATTTTGTGATATTTTTTATTAAAATGGTGTATAAGGGTATATATATAAATATATTTTATGCACTGTATATGAGCTGGCGATTTCTAAGTCTGTGGTTCCGAGAGGGGGTAACCAGGCTCACTAATAAAGGTCAAGCCACTTGGCTGCCAGAATGCCCTGCTTCAGCACAGACCAGAAAGGCATTGTGATAAGCATATCCCCGGTATAGTCAGGGGTTAATGGGAGTCGTCCCCGTCCCCCCAGTATACGGCCAGAACCATGGACCCGGTACTTGTGGTTCGGACTATCTCCAACCAGCCATAATGGTGTGAGAGTGAAATTATGTCTAAGTCCAGCTTTGGTACATTAGAAGCAACTCTGAAACTTAACCTAAGCGATTTTCAAAACTACTTTTTGGCTAACTTCTTATAGGAAGGTCTAGGAGCTCTGAAAATGAACGTGCGCGTCTTTCACTCTTCCCGAGGGACTTAGAAGAATTTTGTGATATTTTTTATTAAAATGGTGTATAAGGGTATATATATATATATAAATATATTTTATGCACTGTATATGAGCTGGCGATTTCTAAGTCTGTGGTTCCGAGAGGGGGTAACCAGGCTCACTAATAAAGGTCAAGCCACTTGGCTGCCAGAATGCCCTGCTTCAGCACAGACCAGAAAGGCATTGTGATAAGCGTATCCCCGGTATAGTCAGGGGTTAATGGGAGTCGTCCCCGTCCCCCCAGTATACGGCCAGAACCATGGACCCGGTACTTGTGGTTCGGACTGTCTCCAACCAGCCATAATGTTGTGAGAGTGAAATTATGTCTAAGTCCAGCTTTGGTACATTAGAAGCAACTCTGAAACTTAACCTAAGCGTTTTTCGAAGCTACTTTTTGGCTAACTTCTTATAGGAAGGTCTAGGAGCTCTGAAAATGAACGTGCGCGTCTTTCACTCTTCCCGAGGGACTTAGAAGAATTTTGTGATATTTTTTATTAAATGGTGTATAAGGGTATATATATAAATATATTTTATGCACTGTATATGAGCTGGCGATTTCTAAGTCTGTGGTTCCGAGAGGGGGTAACCAGGCTCACTAATAAAGGTCAAGCCACTTGGCTGCCAGAATGCCCTGCTTCAGCACAGACCAGAAAGGCATTGTGATAAGCGTATCCCCGGTATAGTCAGGGGTTAATGGGAGTCGTCCCCGTCCCCCCAGTATACGGCCAGAACCATGGACCCGATACTTGTGTTTCGGACCCTCTCCAACCAGCCATAATGTTGTGAGAGTGAAATTATGTCTAAGTCCAGCTTTGGTACATTAGAAGCAACTATGGAACTTAACCTAAGCGTTTTTCGAAGCTACTTTTTGGCTAACTTCTTATAGGAAGGTCTAGGAGCTCTGAAAATGAACGTACGCGTCTTTCACTCTTCCCGAGGGACTTAGAAGAATTTTGTGATATTTTTTATTAAAATGGTGTATAAGGGTATATATATAAATATATTTTATGCACTGTATATGAGCTGGCGATTTCTAAGTCTGTGGTTCCGAGAGGGGGTAACCAGGCTCACTAATAAAGGTCAAGCCACTTGGCTGCCAGAATGCCCTGCTTCAGCACAGACCAGAAAGGCATTGTGATAAGCGTATCCCCGGTATAGTCAGGGGTTAATGGGAGTCGTCCCCGTCCCCCCAGTATACGGCCAGAACCATGGACCCGGTACTTGTGGTTCGGACTGTCTCCAACCAGCCATAATGTTGTGAGAGTGAAATTATGTCTAAGTCCAGCTTTGGTACATTAGAAGCAACTCTGAAACTTAACCTAAGCGTTTTTCGAAGCTACTTTTTGGCTAACTTCTTATAGGAAGGTCTAGGAGCTCTGAAAATGAACGTGCGCGTCTTTCACTCTTCCCGAGGGACTTAGAAGAATTTTGTGATATTTTTTATTAAAATGGTGTATAAGGGTATATATATAAATATATTTTATGCACTGTATATGAGCTGGCGATTTCTAAGTCTGTGGTTCCGAGAGGGGGTAACCAGGCTCACTAATAAAGGTCAAGCCACTTGGCTGCCAGAATGCCCTGCTTCAGCACAGACCAGAAAGGCATTGTGATAAGCATATCCCCGGTATAGTCAGGGGTTAATGGGAGTCGTCCCCGTCCCCCCAGTATACGGCCAGAACCATGGACCCGGTACTTGTGGTTCGGACTATCTCCAACCAGCCATAATGGTGTGAGAGTGAAATTATGTCTAAGTCCAGCTTTGGTACATTAGAAGCAACTCTGAAACTTAACCTAAGCGATTTTCAAAACTACTTTTTGGCTAACTTCTTATAGGAAGGTCTAGGAGCTCTGAAAATGAACGTGCGCGTCTTTCACTCTTCCCGAGGGACTTAGAAGAATTTTGTGATATTTTTTATTAAAATGGTGTATAAGGGTATATATATAAATATATTTTATGCACTGTATATGAGCTGGCGATTTCTAAGTCTGTGGTTCCGAGAGGGGGTAACCAGGCTCACTAATAAAGGTCAAGCCACTTGGCTGCCAGAATGCCCTGCTTCAGCACAGACCAGAAAGGCATTGTGATAAGCGTATCCCCGGTATAGTCAGGGGTTAATGGGAGTCGTCCCTGTCCCCCCAGTATACGGCCAGAACCATGGACCCGGTACTTGTGGTTCGGACTGTCTCCAACCAGCCATAATGTTGTGAGAGTGAAATTATGTCTTAAGTCCAGCTTGGTACATTAGAAGCAACTCTGAAACTTAACCTAAGCGTTTTTCGAAGCTACTTTTTGGCTAACTTCTTATAGGAAGGTCTAGGAGCTCTGAAAATGAACGTGCGCGTCTTTCACTCTTCCCGAGGGACTTAGAAGAATTTTGTGATATTTTTTATTAAAATGGTGTATAAGGGTATATATATATAAATATATTTTATGCACTGTATATGAGCTGGCGATTTCTAAGTCTGTGGTTCCGAGAGGGGGTAACCAGGCTCACTAATAAAGGTCAAGCCACTTGGCTGCCAGAATGCCCTGCTTCAGCACAGACCAGAAAGGCATTGTGATAAGCGTATCCCCGGTATAGTCAGGGGTTAATGGGAGTCGTCCCCGTCCCCCCAGTATACGGCCAGAACCATGGACCCGGTACTTGTGGTTCGGACTGTCTCCAACCAGCCATAATGTTGTGAGAGTGAAATTATGTCTAAGTCCAGCTTTGGTACATTAGAAGCAACTCTGAAACTTAACCTAAGCGTTTTTCGAAGCTACTTTTTGGCTAACTTCTTATAGGAAGGTCTAGGAGCTCTGAAAATGAACGTGCGCGTCTTTCACTCTTCCCGAGGGACTTAGAAGAATTTTGTGATATTTTTTATTAAATGGTGTATAAGGGTATATATATAAATATATTTTATGCACTGTATATGAGCTGGCGATTTCTAAGTCTGTGGTTCCGAGAGGGGGTAACCAGGCTCACTAATAAAGGTCAAGCCACTTGGCTGCCAGAATGCCCTGCTTCAGCACAGACCAGAAAGGCATTGTGATAAGCATATCCCCGGTATAGTCAGGGGTTAATGGGAGTCGTCCCCGTCCCCCCAGTATACGGCCAGAACCATGGACCCGGTACTTGTGGTTCGGACTATCTCCAACCAGCCATAATGGTGTGAGAGTGAAATTATGTCTAAGTCCAGCTTTGGTACATTAGAAGCAACTCTGAAACTTAACCTAAGCGATTTTCAAAACTACTTTTTGGCTAACTTCTTATAGGAAGGTCTAGGAGCTCTGAAAATGAACGTGCGCGTCTTTCACTCTTCCCGAGGGACTTAGAAGAATTTTGTGATATTTTTTATTAAAATGGTGTATAAGGGTATATATATATATAAATATATTTTATGCACTGTATATGAGCTGGCGATTTCTAAGTCTGTGGTTCCGAGAGGGGGTAACCAGGCTCACTAATAAAGGTCAAGCCACTTGGCTGCCAGAATGCCCTGCTTCAGCACAGACCAGAAAGGCATTGTGATAAGCGTATCCCCGGTATAGTCAGGGGTTAATGGGAGTCGTCCCCGTCCCCCCAGTATACGGCCAGAACCATGGACCCGGTACTTGTGGTTCGGACTGTCTCCAACCAGCCATAATGTTGTGAGAGTGAAATTATGTCTAAGTCCAGCTTTGGTACATTAGAAGCAACTCTGAAACTTAACCTAAGCGTTTTTCGAAGCTACTTTTTGGCTAACTTCTTATAGGAAGGTCTAGGAGCTCTGAAAATGAACGTGCGCGTCTTTCACTCTTCCCGAGGGACTTAGAAGAATTTTGTGATATTTTTTATTAAATGGTGTATAAGGGTATATATATAAATATATTTTATGCACTGTATATGAGCTGGCGATTTCTAAGTCTGTGGTTCCGAGAGGGGGTAACCAGGCTCACTAATAAAGGTCAAGCCACTTGGCTGCCAGAATGCCCTGCTTCAGCACAGACCAGAAAGGCATTGTGATAAGCGTATCCCCGGTATAGTCAGGGGTTAATGGGAGTCGTCCCCGTCCCCCCAGTATACGGCCAGAACCATGGACCCGATACTTGTGTTTCGGACCCTCTCCAACCAGCCATAATGTTGTGAGAGTGAAATTATGTCTAAGTCCAGCTTTGGTACATTAGAAGCAACTATGGAACTTAACCTAAGCGTTTTTCGAAGCTACTTTTTGGCTAACTTCTTATAGGAAGGTCTAGGAGCTCTGAAAATGAACGTACGCGTCTTTCACTCTTCCCGAGGGACTTAGAAGAATTTTGTGATATTTTTTATTAAAATGGTGTATAAGGGTATATATATAAATATATTTTATGCACTGTATATGAGCTGGCGATTTCTAAGTCTGTGGTTCCGAGAGGGGGTAACCAGGCTCACTAATAAAGGTCAAGCCACTTGGCTGCCAGAATGCCCTGCTTCAGCACAGACCAGAAAGGCATTGTGATAAGCGTATCCCCGGTATAGTCAGGGGTTAATGGGAGTCGTCCCCGTCCCCCCAGTATACGGCCAGAACCATGGACCCGGTACTTGTGGTTCGGACTGTCTCCAACCAGCCATAATGTTGTGAGAGTGAAATTATGTCTAAGTCCAGCTTTGGTACATTAGAAGCAACTCTGAAACTTAACCTAAGCGTTTTTCGAAGCTACTTTTTGGCTAACTTCTTATAGGAAGGTCTAGGAGCTCTGAAAATGAACGTGCGCGTCTTTCACTCTTCCCGAGGGACTTAGAAGAATTTTGTGATATTTTTTATTAAAATGGTGTATAAGGGTATATATATAAATATATTTTATGCACTGTATATGAGCTGGCGATTTCTAAGTCTGTGGTTCCGAGAGGGGGTAACCAGGCTCACTAATAAAGGTCAAGCCACTTGGCTGCCAGAATGCCCTGCTTCAGCACAGACCAGAAAGGCATTGTGATAAGCATATCCCCGGTATAGTCAGGGGTTAATGGGAGTCGTCCCCGTCCCCCCAGTATACGGCCAGAACCATGGACCCGGTACTTGTGGTTCGGACTATCTCCAACCAGCCATAATGGTGTGAGAGTGAAATTATGTCTAAGTCCAGCTTTGGTACATTAGAAGCAACTCTGAAACTTAACCTAAGCGTTTTTCGAAGCTACTTTTTGGCTAACTTCTTATAGGAAGGTCTAGGAGCTCTGAAAATGAACGTGCGCGTCTTTCACTCTTCCCGAGGGACTTAGAAGAATTTTGTGATATTTTTTATTAAAATGGTGTATAAGGGTATATATATAAATATATTTTATGCACTGTATATGAGCTGGCGATTTCTAAGTCTGTGGTTCCGAGAGGGGGTAACCAGGCTCACTAATAAAGGTCAAGCCACTTGGCTGCCAGAATGCCCTGCTTCAGCACAGACCAGAAAGGCATTGTGATAAGCATATCCCCGGTATAGTCAGGGGTTAATGGGAGTCGTCCCCGTCCCCCCAGTATACGGCCAGAACCATGGACCCGGTACTTGTGGTTCGGACTATCTCCAACCAGCCATAATGGTGTGAGAGTGAAATTATGTCTAAGTCCAGCTTTGGTACATTAGAAGCAACTCTGAAACTTAACCTAAGCGATTTCAAAACTACTTTTTGGCTAACTTCTTATAGGAAGGTCTAGGAGCTCTGAAAATGAACGTGCGCGTCTTTCACTCTTCCCGAGGGACTTAGAAGAATTTTGTGATATTTTTTATTAAAATGGTGTATAAGGGTATATATATATAAATATATTTTATGCACTGTATATGAGCTGGCGATTTCTAAGTCTGTGGTTCCGAGAGGGGGTAACCAGGCTCACTAATAAAGGTCAAGCCACTTGGCTGCCAGAATGCCCTGCTTCAGCACAGACCAGAAAGGCATTGTGATAAGCGTATCCCCGGTATAGTCAGGGGTTAATGGGAGTCGTCCCCGTCCCCCCAGTATACGGCCAGAACCATGGACCCGGTACTTGTGGTTCGGACTGTCTCCAACCAGCCATAATGTTGTGAGAGTGAAATTATGTCTAAGTCCAGCTTTGGTACATTAGAAGCAACTCTGAAACTTAACCTAAGCGTTTTTCGAAGCTACTTTTTGGCTAACTTCTTATAGGAAGGTCTAGGAGCTCTGAAAATGAACGTGCGCGTCTTTCACTCTTCCCGAGGGACTTAGAAGAATTTTGTGATATTTTTTATTAAATGGTGTATAAGGGTATATATATAAATATATTTTATGCACTGTATATGAGCTGGCGATTTCTAAGTCTGTGGTTCCGAGAGGGGGTAACCAGGCTCACTAATAAAGGTCAAGCCACTTGGCTGCCAGAATGCCCTGCTTCAGCACAGACCAGAAAGGCATTGTGATAAGCGTATCCCCGGTATAGTCAGGGGTTAATGGGAGTCGTCCCCGTCCCCCCAGTATACGGCCAGAACCATGGACCCGATACTTGTGTTTCGGACCCTCTCCAACCAGCCATAATGTTGTGAGAGTGAAATTATGTCTAAGTCCAGCTTTGGTACATTAGAAGCAACTATGGAACTTAACCTAAGCGTTTTTCGAAGCTACTTTTTGGCTAACTTCTTATAGGAAGGTCTAGGAGCTCTGAAAATGAACGTACGCGTCTTTCACTCTTCCCGAGGGACTTAGAAGAATTTTGTGATATTTTTTATTAAAATGGTGTATAAGGGTATATATATAAATATATTTTATGCACTGTATATGAGCTGGCGATTTCTAAGTCTGTGGTTCCGAGAGGGGGTAACCAGGCTCACTAATAAAGGTCAAGCCACTTGGCTGCCAGAATGCCCTGCTTCAGCACAGACCAGAAAGGCATTGTGATAAGCGTATCCCCGGTATAGTCAGGGGTTAATGGGAGTCGTCCCCGTCCCCCCAGTATACGGCCAGAACCATGGACCCGGTACTTGTGGTTCGGACTGTCTCCAACCAGCCATAATGTTGTGAGAGTGAAATTATGTCTAAGTCCAGCTTTGGTACATTAGAAGCAACTCTGAAACTTAACCTAAGCGTTTTTCGAAGCTACTTTTTGGCTAACTTCTTATAGGAAGGTCTAGGAGCTCTGAAAATGAACGTGCGCGTCTTTCACTCTTCCCGAGGGACTTAGAAGAATTTTGTGATATTTTTTATTAAAATGGTGTATAAGGGTATATATATAAATATATTTTATGCACTGTATATGAGCTGGCGATTTCTAAGTCTGTGGTTCCGAGAGGGGGTAACCAGGCTCACTAATAAAGGTCAAGCCACTTGGCTGCCAGAATGCCCTGCTTCAGCACAGACCAGAAAGGCATTGTGATAAGCATATCCCCGGTATAGTCAGGGGTTAATGGGAGTCGTCCCCGTCCCCCCAGTATACGGCCAGAACCATGGACCCGGTACTTGTGGTTCGGACTATCTCCAACCAGCCATAATGGTGTGAGAGTGAAATTATGTCTAAGTCCAGCTTTGGTACATTAGAAGCAACTCTGAAACTTAACCTAAGCGTTTTTCGAAGCTACTTTTTGGCTAACTTCTTATAGGAAGGTCTAGGAGCTCTGAAAATGAACGTGCGCGTCTTTCACTCTTCCCGAGGGACTTAGAAGAATTTTGTGATATTTTTTATTAAAATGGTGTATAAGGGTATATATATAAATATATTTTATGCACTGTATATGAGCTGGCGATTTCTAAGTCTGTGGTTCCGAGAGGGGGTAACCAGGCTCACTAATAAAGGTCAAGCCACTTGGCTGCCAGAATGCCCTGCTTCAGCACAGACCAGAAAGGCATTGTGATAAGCATATCCCCGGTATAGTCAGGGGTTAATGGGAGTCGTCCCCGTCCCCCCAGTATACGGCCAGAACCATGGACCCGGTACTTGTGGTTCGGACTATCTCCAACCAGCCATAATGGTGTGAGAGTGAAATTATGTCTAAGTCCAGCTTTGGTACATTAGAAGCAACTCTGAAACTTAACCTAAGCGATTTTCAAAACTACTTTTTGGCTAACTTCTTATAGGAAGGTCTAGGAGCTCTGAAAATGAACGTGCGCGTCTTTCACTCTTCCCGAGGGACTTAGAAGAATTTTGTGATATTTTTTATTAAAATGGTGTATAAGGGTATATATATATAAATATATTTTATGCACTGTATATGAGCTGGCGATTTCTAAGTCTGTGGTTCCGAGAGGGGGTAACCAGGCTCACTAATAAAGGTCAAGCCACTTGGCTGCCAGAATGCCCTGCTTCAGCACAGACCAGAAAGGCATTGTGATAAGCGTATCCCCGGTATAGTCAGGGGTTAATGGGAGTCGTCCCCGTCCCCCCAGTATACGGCCAGAACCATGGACCCGGTACTTGTGGTTCGGACTGTCTCCAACCAGCCATAATGTTGTGAGAGTGAAATTATGTCTAAGTCCAGCTTTGGTACATTAGAAGCAACTCTGAAACTTAACCTAAGCGTTTTTCGAAGCTACTTTTTGGCTAACTTCTTATAGGAAGGTCTAGGAGCTCTGAAAATGAACGTGCGCGTCTTTCACTCTTCCCGAGGGACTTAGAAGAATTTTGTGATATTTTTTATTAAAATGGTGTATAAGGGTATATATATATATAAATATATTTTATGCACTGTATATGAGCTGGCGATTTCTAAGTCTGTGGTTCCGAGAGGGGGTAACCAGG